>NW_026636793.1:0-2461 GCF_028554395.1 Pezoporus wallicus
TGAATGCACCAATGTAAAAGGGATTGTGTGCTGAACAGGTCCAGCACCAGCTTTCAATCCTGGCTCTTCTGCTGTGGGAGCAGAGGCCAAACGTTCGTGCTGTACTAACTGTGCTGCTGGGCAGCTGAGAGACACCACCTGAGAATTTGGATTCAAATGGACTTTTAGGTATGAAACCGAGGAGAGACTGCAATGATGGTGACCCCGTTGCAAAGCTGCTTGTGTGCTGAAGAAGCAGAGCACTAGCTTTCCCTGCTGCTCCTTCTGCCGTGTGAGCAGATGCCACTGTTCATTCTGTGCTGACTGTGTTGCTGCGCAGCAGAGAGCAGCCTCTGGACTGATTCCATTCAAATGCTTTTCCTGTATGAATGTGAGCAGTGAAAGCAACGATGGAGGCACCAATGTAAAGGTGATTGTGTGCTGAACAGGTCCAGCACCAGCTTTCAATCCTGGCTCTTCTGCTGTGGGAGCAGAGGCCAAACGTTCGTGCTGTACTAACTGTGCTGCTGGGCACCTGAATTCAAATGGACTTTTATGTAGGAAACCGAGGAGAGACTGCAATGATGGTGACCCCGTTGCAAAGCTGCTTGTGTGCTGAAGAAGCAGAGCACTAGCTTTCCCTGCTGCTCCTTCTGCCGTGTGAGCAGATGCCACTGTTCATTCTGTGCTGACTGTGTTGCTGCGCAGCAGAGAGCAGGCTCTGGACTGATTCCATTCAAATGCTTTTCCTGTATGAGTGTTAGCAGTGAAAGCAACGATGGAGGCACCAATGTAAGGGGGATTGTGTGCTGAACAGGTCCAGCACCAGCTTTCAATCCTGGCTCTTCTGCTGTGGGAGCAGAGGCCAAACGTTCGTGCTGTACTCACTGTGCTGCTGGGCAGCTGAGAGACACCACCTGAGAATTTGGATTCAAATGGACTTTTAGGTATGAAACCGAGGAGAGACTGCAATGATGGTGACCCCGTTGCAAAGCTGCTTGTGTGCTGAAGAAGCAGAGCACTAGCTTTCCCTGCTGCTCCTTCTGCCGTGTGAGCAGATGCCACTGTTCATTCTGTGCTGACTGTGTTGCTGCGCAGCAGAGAGGAGCCTCTGGACTGATTCCATTCAAATGCTTTTCCTGTATGAATGTGAGCAGTGAAAGCAACGATGGAGGCACCAATGTAAAGGGGATTGTGTGCTGAACAGGTCCAGCACCAGCTTTCAATCCTGGCTCTTCTGCTGTGGGAGCAGAGGCCAAACGTTCGTGCTGTACTAACTGTGCTGCTGGGCAGCTGAGAGACACCACCTGAGAATTTGGATTCAAATGGACTTTTAGGTATGAAACCGAGGAGAGACTGCAATGATGGTGACCCCGTTGCAAAGCTGCTTGTGTGCTGAAGAAGCAGAGCACTAGCTTTCCCTGCTGCTCCTTCTGCCGTGTGAGCAGATGCCACTGTTCATTCTGTGCTGACTGTGTTGCTGCGCAGCAGAGAGCAGGCTCTGGACTGATTCCATTCAAATGCTTTTCCTGTATGAATGTGAGCAGTGAAAGCAACGATGGAGGCACCAATGTAAAGGGATTGTGTGCTGAACAGGTCCAGCACCAGCTTTCAATCCTGGCTCTTCTGCTGTGGGAGCAGAGGCCAAACGTTCGTGCTGTACTCACTGTGCTGCTGGGCAGCTGAGAGACACCACCTGAGAATTTGGATTCAAATGGACTTTTAGGTATGAAACCGAGGAGAGACTGCAATGATGGTGACCCCGTTGCAAAGCTGCTTGTGTGCTGAAGAAGCAGAGCACTAGCTTTCCCTGCTGCTCCTTCTGCCGTGTGAGCAGATGCCAACGGGGTCACCATCATTGCAGTCTCTCCTCGGTTTCATACCTAAAAGTCCATTTGAATCCAAATTCTCAGGTGGTCTCTCTCAGCTGCCCAGAAGCACAGTGAGTACAGCACGAACGTTTGGCCTCTGCTCCCACAGCAGAAGAGCCAGGACTGAAAGCTGGTGCTGGGCCTGTTCAGCACACAATCCCCTTTACATTGGTGCCTCCATCGTTGCTTTCACTGCTCACTTTCATACAGGAAAAGCATTTGAATGGAATCAGTCCAGAGGCTGCTCTCTGCTGGCAGCAACACAGTCAGCACAGAATGAACAGTGGCATCTGCTCCCACGGCAAAAGGACCAGCAGGGAAAGATAGTGCTGGGCCTCTTCAGCACACAAGCAGCTTTGCAACGGTGTCACCATCATTGCAGTCTCTTCTCGGTTTCATACCTAAAAGTCCATTTGAATCCAAATTCTCTGGTGGACTCTGTCAGCTGCCCTGAAGCACAGTGAGTACAGCACCAACGTTTGGCCTCTGCTCCCACAGCAGAAGAGCCAGGATTGAAAGCTGGTGCTGGACCTGTTCAGCACACAATCACCTTTACATTAGTGCCTCCATCGTTGCTTTCACTGCTCACATTCATACAGGAAAAGCATTTG
>NW_026636794.1:0-2479 GCF_028554395.1 Pezoporus wallicus
GCCACAGCCCACAACCACAGCCACAGCCACAACCACAACCACAGCCACAGCCACCAACCACAACCACAACCACAGCCACAGCCACAGCCACAGCCACAGCCACAGCCACAACCACAACCACAGCCACAGCCACAGCCACAGCCACAGCCACAACCACAACCACAACCACAACCACAGCCACAGCCACAACCACAACCACAGCCACAGCCACAGCCACAGCCACAGCCACAGCCACAACCACAACCACAGCCACAGCCACAGCCACAGCCACAGCCACAGCCACAGCCACAGCCACAGCCACAGCCACAACCACAACCACAGCCACAGCCACAGCCACAGCCACAGCCACAGCCACAGCCACAGCCACAGCCACAGCCACAACCACAGCCACAGCCACAGCCACAGCCACAGCCACAGCCACAACCACAACCACAGCCACAGCCACAGCCACAGCCACAGCCACAACCACAACCACAGCCACAGCCACAGCCACAGCCACAGCCACAGCCACAGCCACAGCCACAGCCACAGCCACAGCCACAGCCACAGCCACAACCACAACCACAGCCACAGCCACAGCCACAGCCACAGCCACAACCACAACCACAGCCACAACCACAACCACAACCACAGCCACAACCACAACCACAGCCACAACCACAGCCACAGCCACAGCCACAACCACAACCACAGCCACAACCACAACCACAACCACAACCACAGCCACAACCACAACCACAACCACAACCACAGCCACAGCCACAACCACAACCACAACCACAACCACAGCCACAGCCACAACCACAACCACAACCACAACCACCCGTGCCCCCGCACCCCGGCCGCTCACCCCCCAGCCCTCCCGCAGGAGATCCTCAACTACATCGGGCGCCGGGAGCTGGAGCCGCTGCTCCGCGTGGACCAGCTCAACCTGGAGAAGGAGAAGCACAAAGTGTTCCTGCGCTTCGGTGCGCCCCGCGCCCGCGGCCCCACGGCCCCGCGCCGGGCCCACGGCCGCCTGACCCCAACCCCGTCCCTGCAGGAGAGGAGGAGATCACCTTCCCCCCCACGTACCGCTACGAGAGGGGCTCCAGGGACACCTACGTGTGGCACAAGCAGAAGCCAACGGGGGTGAGCGGTGATGGAGGGGATGGGGGAATGGTGGGGTTGGGGGCATGGAGGGGATGGGGGAATGGTGGGGTTGGGGGCATGGAGGGGAGGGGGGAATGGAGGGGGTGGGGGCATGGAGGGGATGGGGGAATGGAGGGGGTGGGGGAGAGGGGATGGGGGAATGGAGGGGTGGGGGCATGGAGGGGATGGGGGATGGTGGGGATGGGGGTGGGGGGGAATGGAGGGGTGGGGGCATGGAGGGGATGGGGGAATGGGGGGATGGGGGCATGGAGGGGAGGGGGAATGGAGGGGAGGGGGGAATGGAGGGGAGGTGGGAATGGAGGGGATGGGGGCATGGAGGGAGGGGGGAATGGAGGGGAGGGGGGAATGGAGGGGAGTGTGGGAATGGAGGGGATGGGGGCATGGAGGGGAGGGGGCAATGGTGGGGATGGGGGCATGGAGGGGATGGGGGCATGGAGGGATGGGGGCATGGTGGGGAGGGGGTCATCGGTAGGATGGGGGCATGGAGGGAAGGGTTCATGGTTGGGTTTAGGGGCTCATGTTGGGTTTGAGGGGCTCAGTGTGCGTATGTGGACCCCCAACCTCCACCAAGTTCTTCATCGAGTTCTACTCCACCTGCCTGGAAGGTGACGGGGTCCGGGGGGTGTTTGGGGTCCCAAGGGGGTGTTTGGGGTCCTGGGGGGTGTTTGGGGCCCTGGGGGCTGTTTGGGGTCCCAAGGGGTGTTTGGGGTCTCAGGGGGGTGTTTGGGCTCCCAGGGGGTGTTTGGGGTCCCAGGGGGGTGTTTTTGGGGTCCCAGGGGGGTGTTTGGGGTCCTGGGGGGTGTTTGGGGTTCCGGGGGGGTGTTTGGGGTCCTGGGGGTGTTTGGGGTCCTGAGGGCTGTTTGGGGTTCCGGGGGTGCTGTTTGGGGGTCCCAGGGGGTGTTTGGGGTTCCGGGGGTGCTGTTTGGGTCCTGGGGGCTGTTTGGGGTCCCAGAGGGTGCTGTTTGGGGTCCTGGGGGCTGTTTGGGAGTCCCGGGGTGCTGTTGATGTCCCCAGCAGCCCTAGAGTTCAAGAAGAGCTTCGAAGGCTTGATGCCCAGAGCAGGCAAACATCAACTTCACTCAAGGTGCAGTGGTCGTCCCGGCAGCTGCCCACGGTGAGGGGGGTTGAGGGGGGTACGAGCAGGGGGAGCCCCAGGTGCCAGCATCACATCACAGCCCATCACATCCCAACTCAGCCCATCACATCCCAACTCAGCCCATCACATCCCAACTCATCCCATCACATCCCAACTCAGCCCATCACATCCCAACTCAGCCCATCACATCCCAACTCATCCCATCACATCCCAACTCAGCCCATCACATCC
>NW_026636795.1:0-2502 GCF_028554395.1 Pezoporus wallicus
AGCTTACAAGGGGTTGAAACGTGGCAAAAATAGGATAGAAACTGCCAAAAATGGATTAAAAGGGGTTAGAACTTGACAAAAGTGGGTTAGGAAAGGGGAAAAATAACTTAAAAATGGTTAGAAATTGAGAAATTTGGGTTAGGAAAAGAAACCAAAAAATGCTTAAAACGACTTAGAAAATGGAAATAAAAAAAGGGTTAGTAATGGCCAAAAGTGGCTTAAAACATATTAGAAAGTAACAAGAATGCATAGCAAACGGGGGGAAAACTGGTTTAAATTTGATAGAAATGGGGAAAAATGGGTTAGAAATGAGCGAAAAACTCTGAAACCAGGAAAGAATTGGGCAAAAATTAGCAAAAAAAAAAAAAGCTTAAAAGGGGTTGAAACGTGGCAAAAATAGGATAGAAACTGCCAAAAATGGATTAAAAGGGGTTAGAACTTGACAAAAATGGGTTAGGAAAGGGGAAAAATAACTTAAAAATGGTTTAAATTTGATAGAAATGGGGAAAAATGGGTTAGAAATGAGCGAAAAACTCTGAAACCAGGAAAGAATTGGGCAAAAATTAGCATGCTAAAAAAAAAAAAAAAAAAAAAAGCTTAAAAGGGGTTGAAACGTGGCAAAAATAGGATAGAAACTGCCAAAAATGGATTAAAAGGGGTTAGAACTTGACAAAAGTGGGTTAGGAAAGGGGAAAAATAACTTAAAAATGGTTAGAAATTGAGAAATTTGGGTTAGGAAAAGAAACCAAAAAATGCTTAAAACGACTTAGAAAATGGAAATAAAAAAAGGGTTAGTAATGGCCAAAAGTGGCTCAAAACATATTAGAAAGTAACAAGAATGCATAGCAAACGGGGGGAAAACCGGTTTAAATTTGATAGAAATGGGGAAAAATGGGTTAGAAATGAGCGAAAAACTCTGAAACCAGGAAAGAATTGGGCAAAAATAGCAAGGAGAAAAAAAAAAGCTTACAAGGGGTTGAAACGTGGCAAAAATAGGATAGAAACTGCCAGAAATGCTTTAAAAGGGGTTAGAACTTGACAAAAGTGGGTTAGGAAAGGGGAAAAATAACTTAAAAATGGTTAGAAATTGAGAAATTTGGGTTAGGAAAAGAAACCAAAAAATGCTTAAAACGACTTAGAAAATGGAAATAAAAAAAGGGTTAGCAATGGCCAAAAGTGGCTTAAAACGTTTAAGAAAGTAACAAGAATGCATAGCAAACGGGGGAAAAAAGCGGTTTAAATTTGATAGAAATGGGGCAAAATGGGTTAGAAATGAGCGAAAAACTCTGAAACCAGGAAAGAATTGGGCAAAAATTAGCAAGAAAAGAAAAAAAAAAGCTTACAAGGGGTTGAAACGTGGCAAAAATAGGATAGAAACTGCCAAAAATGGATTAAAAGGGGTTAGAACTTGACAAAAGTGGGTTAGGAAAGGGGAAAAATAACTTAAAAATGGTTAGAAATTGAGAAATTTGGGTTAGGAAAAGAAACCAAAAAATGCTTAAAAAGGACTTAGAAAATGGAAATAAAAAAAGGGTTAGCAATGGCCAAAAGTGGCTTAAAACGTTTAAGAAAGTAACAAGAATGCATAGCAAACGGGGGAAAAATTGGTTTAAATTTGATAGAAATGGGGAAAAATGGGTTAGAAATGAGCGAAAAACTCTGAAACCAGGAAAGAATTGGGCAAAAATTAGCATGGAAAAAAAAAGCTTAAAAGGGGTTGAAACGTGGCAAAAATAGGATAGAAACTGCCAAAAATGGATTTAAAGGGGTTAGAACTTGAAAAAATGGGTTAGGAAAGGGGAAAAATAACTTAAAAATGGTTAGAAATTGAGAAATTTGGGTTAGGAAAAGAAACCAAAAAATGCTTAAAACGACTTAGAAAATGGAAATAAAAAAAGGGTTAGTAATGGCCAAAAGTGGCTCAAAACATATTAGAAAGTAACAAGAATGCATAGCAAACGGGGGGAAAAAAGCGGTTTAAATTTGATAGAAATGGGGCAAAATGGGTTAGAAATGAGCGAAAAACTCTGAAACCAGGAAAGAATTGGGCAAAAATTAGCATGGAAGAAAAAAAGCTTAAAAGGGGTTGAAACGTGGCAAAAATAGGATAGAAACTGCCAAAAATGGATTAAAAGGGGTTAGAACTTGACAAAAGTGGGTTAGGAAAGGGGAAAAATAACTTAAAAATGGTTAGAAATTGAGAAATTTGGGTTAGGAAAAGAAACCAAAAAATGCTTAAAACGACTTAGAAAATGGAAATAAAAAAAGGGTTAGTAATGGCCAAAAGTGGCTCAAAACATATTAGAAAGTAACAAGAATGCATAGCAAACGGGGGGAAAACCGGTTTAAATTTGATAGAAATGGGGAAAAATGGGTTAGAAATGAGCGAAAAACTCTGAAACCAGGAAAGAATTGGGCTAAAAATAGCAAGGAGAAAAAAAAAAGCTTACAAGGGGTTAAAACGTGGCAAAAATTGGATAGAAATGGCCAGAAATGCTTTAA
>NW_026636796.1:0-25346 GCF_028554395.1 Pezoporus wallicus
TTGCAGCGCCGGGAGACACAGGGAATAGCTCTTCCTAACGTGTGTCCCTGTATTGCTACACAAGCCATCTTTATATAGTCTCTGGGCATACATACATATTCATGAGGCTACATATGGATTGCATCATTTTCCAGGAAGTTCCCCGCATGCGTACAGAATTGTGGTGGTGGTCTCTGAGGGTCGTTTACTTCTTCCAACAATCTTCATCACTTCTGGCAGCCTTTGAAGCACGCGCAGTAGATGCTTAGACCAGCTTAATTGGTTCGTTAGCACCAGAGACATAATAATCCTCCTGTCCTCCTACTTATCAGTTAGGTTAACTGTAGCCCATCCTGGACACCTGCCATTCCCAGATACTCCTTATCCCTGTGTCCCGTTCTTCTAGACTGTTTTTTCTTAAAACTACCTCAACTATAACGATTTATCTTGTACAATAATTCTCAGTTTGTTCTGTACTGTACTCTACTTTTTTTTCTGTGTATCATGCACCTCATTAATTTTCCATTGCTACTGTTACAAAGCCATCAAACTTAACATTACTTAAATCTAATTCTAAAGGTTACTATATTCCATTTTGTGATTTGTGGCCCCCCCTTGTTTCAAATCCCCCCTTTTTCTGTCCTTTTGCAAATTCTTTTGCAACACTTTATATTCTACCATTGCCGCCTAAAGTCTTTTAAAAATAAGTTCCCATTTCTACTTGATGCTTGATTTCATTTCTCTTCCAACCTTCATAATTTATCATAGACAGTTTGCAACACCAGAGGGAACATTGTATCATACCACAAGTAGTCAATATTAAAACAATTAACATCAATATTCCTGCAACCAGTTGCCTCAACCAGGAGAGATTATGTAAGCGTGAAGTTAACTTTTTCCATATTTCTTCAAAAACTCCAGGAGGTATCATCCATGGCCATTTCATGAAATATCTTAGTTTGTTTCCAGATTACCTCCAGATCTTTTTCAATTCTGCCGCTTTGGTCTATATAGGAACAACGACTTTCATTGATTATGGAACAAACCCCTCTTTGTGATGCCAGTAACGTGTCTAAAAAAGTGGCGGGTCATAGTAGTAGGTGACTCTACTTTGAAAGGCGCAGAGGCACCCATCTGTGGGCCTGATCCAGCCTCAAGGGAGGTGTGTTGACTACCAGGGGCTCGGATCAGGGATGCTGCAGAGAGGCTGCCTGGTCTAGTAAGTCCCACAGACTATTACCCACTTCTAGTGGTTCATGTGGGTGCTAGTGATATAGATAGCAGTAGCCCAGAGAACATTAAGAAGGAGGAGAGGTGCCATGCTTGACCTCATACTCACCAATAGGTAGAGGCCGGTTGGCCTCAATGTGATGCTTAGGACCAGCCTTGGCTGTAGCGATCATGAGATGGTGGAGTTCGAGATCCTCAGGCCAGTGAGAAGAGCGTGCAGCAAGCTCACTGGCCAGCACTTCAAAAGAGCAGACTTTGGCCTCTTCAGGAACCTGCTTAGTAAGGTTCCATGGGAAAAAGCCCTAGAGGGCATGGGGGCCCAAGACTGCTCGCTGATATTCAAGGATCACCTCCAAGAAGCTCAGGAGTGTTGCATCCTGACTGGATGGCAAGGAGACATCCATGGATGGATAAGGAGCTGCTGAGGAAACTCTGAGGGGAAAAAAAGACTAATAAAAGGTGGAATCAAGGACAGGCGGCCTGGGAAGAATATAGAGATGTTGTCCGGGAAGCTAGGGACCATGTTAGGAAAGCTAAGGCCCAGTTAAAATTAATTAGGATGTGAACGATAACAGGAAGGAATTCTATGGGTATGTAGCAAATAAAAGACAGACTAGGAACAACGAGGGCAATCTCCGGAAGCTACCAGGAGAACTGGCTACCCTGGATTTGAAGAAGGCTGAGGTTCTTAATGACTTCTTTGCCTCCGTCTTCACTGGCAAATGCTCTGACCACACCACCCAAGTCTTTTAAGGCAGACGCAGGGACTGCGAGAATGAAGACCTTAGGCCCACTGTAGAGGAGGATCTGGGTTCAAGACCATCTTAAGAACCTGGACATGCACAAGTCCATGGAACCTGATGAAACCCATCTGTGGGTTGCTAAGGAGCTGAAGAATGAAGTTCCTAAGCCACTGTGTGTCATATTTGAAAAATCATGGCAGTCAGGTGAAGTTCCTGATGAATGGAAAAAGGGAAATATAACCCCCATTTTCAAGAAGGGGAAAATGGATGACCCGGGGAACTACAGATCAGTCACTCTCACCTCTGTGCCTGGCAAAATCTTGGAGCAGATTCTCCTGGAAAGCATGCTGAGGCACATGAAAAACAATGACGTGGTTGGTGACAGACAACATGGCAGTCATTTTTCTCCTTCTTAGTAGCTGGTGCAGAGCTGTGGTTTTGACTTTAGTCCTGGGAACAGCACTGATAACACCGATGTTTTTAGTTGTTGCTCAGTAATGTTTACTCTGACCAAAGACTTTCTGAGTCTCATGCTCTGCCAGGGAGGAGGGGAAGCTGGGAAGAAGCAGGGACAGGACACCTGACCCAAATTAACCAAAGGGGTATTCCATACCACAGCATGTCACGCCCAGTATATAAACTGGGGGGCAGATACCCGGAAGGGCTGGATCGCTGCTCGAGTCAGGCTGGGTATCGATCAGTGGGTGGTGAGCGGTTGTATTCTCTCCCCTTGTTATTTCCCTTATAATTATTATTATTGGTGGTAGCAGTAGTGGTTTTGTGTTATACCTTAGTTAATGGACTGTTCGCATGTCAGCCTGTGGGAGTTACATTCTTTCGATTCTCCTCCCCATCCCTCTGGGAGCAGGGGGAAGAAGAATGGGGGGGGGAGAAGTGAGCAAGTGACTGCGTGGTTCTGAGTTACCAGCTGCGCTTAAACCACGACAGCTCTTTTTGGCGCCCAGTGTGGGGCTCGAAGGGTTGAGATAACAATAGATCTGCCCAGAGCATGTCTAATAGCATTTGTGATGAGCATTTATTGTTTTGGATTAATAGTCACTCACCACAATGCTGATTTATTGGTTTTCAAATTTCTTGCTCTTGATCTCAGAGTTTCAACATGTCGTACCTTACTTACAGCCAGTATTTGCTGTTTTAGTGTTTATCAGCTGGAGGGCCTGGGCTAAGGTTCTTGTTTCGCTGCACTTTATGGTAATGACTTGTAATACAATAGACTCATTTGTCATGAAACTCATCTGGCTTGCGTTCCCAGTGTGGTCACCACCTCTATACTCTGGGAGGTATATAATAAAAGTGTTTAGCAACTACACGTCTTTTTTTCCCTCCTCAGCTGGTCAACCTATGAAGGAGACATTTCCTTAGGCTCCGAGCTCACCCACCAGGCTATTTACAGCATTCTTTGAGAGTTCTGAAGGATTTGAATGACCTTTAGGTACACTTGAGACCTGCCTGCTGATTTTTGATGGGGATCACCATGTTGGCACACATACAGAGTGCGTTTTACCCACGACCATTTCATTTCATCTCATCTCGCAAGTTAAGCAGACTTGGGTTTGGGTCTTGTCTTGGATTAGACAACAAAACAGGAGGACCAAGAGATTTTCCCCGAGGCTGGACAGTCATGAGTGGCAGGGTGTGTGGGATAGTATGGGCAAGTATCTAGGCCAGTGGGCCTCTCCAGTACTTTGGAACTTCACCACTGAACAAGTGCAAAATCCAGAAAAAAAACTAAAACACTTAAATGCTGTGTGTTGTCATCCTGGTCATAGCAGAGAGGGACAAATCATGTCAATGCGCTGGGGCTTGGCCTATGCTTACAGAGACCTGCTCAACACTATCCACCACCTTCAAAGGGAAAAAGATGTCTCAGGATCTGATGGCAAAGCAACAGACAAGGCAGCTACTACAACTTCAAATACAGCAGCTACACCAAACCCAGGGACAAGTACAGCATCTACTCAAACTGACTACAACAGACAGGGCAGCTGCTGGTGCTACTCAAACCCCAAGCACAGCAGCTGCACCAACCCAAACAACAGACACTGCAGCCACTCCAACCACAGTGCTAATCACTGCAGCTAAACCAAAGGACCAAATCTTGCCAATATTAGTCGCCTCTGTAAACAAGGGGAAAAACAAACAAGGCACAAAAAGCAACCCGTACAGTGAAGAAAGATGAAGTACCAATGCACTTACTGCATGGGACAGCATCTGAACAAGAGTTATTATGTAGACCAGAGGAAGAGGAAGAAGAAGAGGTGACTTCTCGACCCCATACCTCAACTGAGCTATGGAATATGCAAAAAGATTTTAACCGTCATCCAGGGGAGCACATCACCACCTGGCTGCTCCGATGCTGGGACAATGGAGCCGATAGTCACGAACTAGAAGGTAGGGAAGCTAAGCAGCTGGGATCACTTGCTAGGGAAGGGAGAACTGACAAAGCAATTGCAAAAATGAAACGGTCCCTCAGCCTTTGGAAGCGGCTCTTGGTAGCTGTGAAAGAAGTTTCCCTACAAGGATGATATTATGAGCCGTTAGGCCAAGTGGACTATGCTAGAGAAAGGCATCCAGTCTCTGAGGGAATCAGCCATTGTAGAGATGGTCTATCGCAGGCTGGATGCTGGGAATGCATCTGTAGATCCAGATGAAGTGGAATGTACATGACCCATGTGGCGGAAATTTACACGGAGTGCACCGTCATCATATGCCCATTCATTGGCAGCAAAAACCTGGCATGATGGCACACCACCAACAGTGGATGAAGTGATTCATCAACTTTGAGAATTTGAAGACAATCTCACCCCTTCCATCAGTTCAGCTGT
Organism: Pezoporus wallicus; assembly: GCF_028554395.1. Lineage (NCBI taxonomy): Eukaryota > Metazoa > Chordata > Aves > Psittaciformes > Psittacidae > Pezoporus > Pezoporus wallicus. The sequence continues at coordinate 4,799 of NW_026636796.1, forward strand.
GGAAAAAATGTCCCAGGAGTTCAAACAGTTGAGATATGATCTATCCAATCTATCCAACTTCCCACGTGTACCAATCCACGTCTCAGCTATTAACAAAAGGCGTCCTACTGTTCAACAGAGAAGATATAGGGGGTACATGCCACAGGCCACCCTATGGTTTTGCCTGTGGGATCACGGAGAAGACATGAAGAAGTGGGATGGAAAACCTACTTCAGCTTCGGAGGAACGGGTGCGTGAACTGGAAAGAACAAGGGTCAAGGATGATCATCCCATGAAAGGTGCGGCTTCAGTCTCTGGTGAGCAGTTTCCCAGATGGAGTGGAAGAGCTGATTTTACTACAGCTCTTGTGACAAAGAAGACTAATCCCTTTCTACAAGACCTAAGTGTCCAATGTTGTGACCACTATTAGAGGGGCCCTGCCTCCAGCCAGATGAAGGTAGGGGACAATTGGATTTACTGGACTGTGTGGATCAGATGGCCTGTGTCCTGGGTTCAGCAGTAGCAGTCATTTTTCTCCTCCTTGGTACCTGGTGCAATGCAGTGTTTTAACTTTCGGCCTGGGAACAGAGCTGATAGCGATGATTTGGTTTGGCCAAGGACTTTGTGAGCCTTATGCTCTGCTAGGGAGGAGAGGAAGCCAGGAGGAAGCAGAGACAGGACACCTGACCCAAGCTAGACAAAGAGGTATTCCATACCACAGCACGTCATGCCCGGGATGTAACTGGGAGGTAGCCGGAAGGGCTGGGAGACTGCAGGGTAGGAGGAGGTATGGGTCGGTGCTTGGTTGGGCTTGGGGGGTGAGTTATCGGTTGGCTGGTGGTGAGGTGTTGTATTCTCTTCCCTTGTTATTTCCTTTATTATTATTATTATTCGTGGTAGCAGTAGTGATTTGTGTTATACCTTAGCTACTAAACTGTTCTCATCTCAACCCGTGGGAGTTGCATTCTTTTCAATTCTCCTCTCCATCCCTCCGAGAGTAGGGGGAGGGAAAGAAGGGGGGGGAGTGAGTGAACGAGTTACCTGACTGGGTTTAAACCACGACAGTTTGTAATGAGTAAATTCCTGTTTGCTAATCAAATCTTGCTTGCTTAGGAGTTACTTGCTTAGAGTTACTTGCTTGCTTAATAGTTACTGGAAAATTATGGTGCTTTGACATGTTGCTTATAGATCGCGGGTATCCGTTAAAGTAAACAATGTATGGGGAATGTGGAGACAGTGTTCTCACGGGAGAATGGAAAATTGTTACATAAACTCTGAATAATCCTGAAAGATACAGCAAGGCCGTGAGAGGCCCAAGGAAGCTTAAGCAAGCAAGATAAGAAGCAGCTAGAATTCACTGAGGTAATGAGAACTGTGGACTGTTGGCAAGCTTTAGAGGTCAAGTTCCCACACCTGTGCTTAACCAATTATATGCTATTTGCAAAGGGTCTTCAGGACATGTATCCAATCCTAATATGCCAAATCACTGTAAGTGCATGTAAGAAATAGTATTGAAGGGGTTAAGGCTTTGTAATAAAGGGCTTTTTGTCTGATCATATTGATCTCTGACTGAGTCCATATATTTTCTGCGGCAGGGGAAGGCGCTAAGGAGACTTCCTCCCCACACCCACAGGGAGATAGAATGAAACCCCGAAGGAGCAAAGGAGCCTTCCTCCCCACACCCACCAGGAGACAGAATGATACCCCTTATCTAACACCCACTGGGAGACAGAATGAGACCCCTTATCTACAGGTCACACGGACACAGAGAACACCAGGAGGTGACACGTATATCGGATGAAGAAGAGTATAAAACCAGTGACTTTGGGGAAGTGGGGTGCGTGCCGTTGGCAGAGCGGAGACTCCCCGGCCGCCCAGCGCTGTTTTGCTTGCTGTCGCTTGCTCAACAAACTGATTTGGTTCATTGGTCTGGCTCTCGTCAATTTATTTGAGACACATTTATAACAATTTTGGTGCCGTGACTCAGATAGAGGCAATCTGGTGCGAAGCCCCACACAGGAGAGTCGCCCCGCTGTATAGTGGCCCTTGCTTGGGTGCTATCTCACCATACCCGCTACCAACGAATCCTAAATTCGACAGCAAGCAAAAGAAAGCCGGCAACCCCGTAATCTTTCTGCACAAAGCTCCGAACGAAGACGCAGGAGTGCGTAAGTATAGGGCGGTTACCCTTTCGGTTGGGGTTGGGTATCCCGGAGTGTGCCTGTGTGAGACGTCCAATTAAGGGCAAAGCGAGGGTGGACCCCTTAGTAGTGTGGTTCCCATCTCCCGCGAGGGACTGGGCCATGAACAGGGGGCAAAAAGACTGTGTGTGTGTGAGAAGGCACTCCAGAAGATGGGACAGAAGAAAAGCAAGCCTTCTGATTCCATGGGGGTGTCGGAGCTTAAGGCTAAGCTACCCCAGATACCACCAGATAGTCCGTTGGGATTGATGATTAAATATTGGGATGATTCCCCTTCTAGGCGGGGTAAGGACAAAGTAAAAATGGTACATTATTGTCTGGAAGTTTGGGGAGGTAAGCAGATTAGAGGTGATCATTTATATTGGCCCCTATTTGGGTCCTTTAAGGACTGGATCTGCCAGGCTTTAAATATTTATGTTAACACAAAGGAACCATTTAGTTTGGAGGAAAGCGAGTATGCAAGTTTATGGATAGGGTCCAAGACTAGGACAAATTTATATCCTTTAAAAGAAAGAAAAGGGGGGGGCAAAGAAAAAGACGCGGAGTGAGGATGAAATCCCCATTTCGCCTCCCCCTTATATACCACCACCACCACCACCACCGCAGCCCTATCCAAGAGCTCCAAACTACCCCGAGTTCCCCCGAGGAGAACAGGCAGGTGACCCGGAGCCAAAGTAGGGCAAGGGAAAGCAGGGGTAATCTATATCCCCTCCGAGAGGTTGCAATGGGAAGAGCGCAACCTGGTATGGGATATGTCTCTGTCCCTTTAAACTCAGGAGATGTTAGAGACTTCAAGAAGGAAATGGGTAACTTATTAGAGGATCCCCTGGGAGTTGCAGAACGAGTAGACCAGTTTTTGGGGCCCAACGTTTACACCTGGGATGAACTGCAGGCCATATTGGGTATTTTGTTCACGGCAGAAGAAAGGGATATGGTCCGGAGGGCCAGAATGAGAATTTGGGACCAGCAACATCAGCAAGGTCCCGCGGCAGATGTTAAGTGGCCCCTCCAGAGACCTAAATGGAATAATCAAAATGAAACGGATAGAGGCCATATGCAGGACTTAAGGACTATCACAGTTCAGGGGATAAGGGAATCGGTCCCTAGGGGACAAAATATTAACAAAGCCTTCAGTGAACACCAGAAGAAGGATGAAACCCCTACGGAATGGTTAGAGAGACTTAGAAAAAATCTCCAACTTTATTCAGGGCTAGATCCTAGCACTCCAGTAGGGCAAGCCTTACTAAAAACACAATTTGTAGCTAAATCATGGATGGATATTAGGAAGAAGCTGGAAAAAATAGAAGATTGGCAGGACCATGGTTTAGATGAACTACTGAGAGAAGCTCAAAAGGTATATGTTCGTAGGGAAGAGGAGACGCACAAGAAGCAGGCTAGAATGCTGGTAGCGGCGGTCAGAGAAGGACAGAGGGTACCCACTCCTAGGAAGGGGCCTGAATCCCAACAATCAGATTCGGGACCCCAGAGGCCTTCAAGGGAAAAAGAGCGAGGAACGGTGCTTTGTTTCTACTGTGGAGGAAAAGGACATGTTAAGAAAGACTGTAGAAAGAGGATGATGAATGAGAAGATGTTCAAGGAAGATTAGGGGTGTCAGGGGCTCTATCTGCTGGGGACTCGAGAAAGAACAGAGCCCTTGATAAAATTAAAAGTGGGTCCCTGGCAACAAGAAGTTGAGTTCCTAGTGGACTCAGGAGCAGAAAGATCAACTGTTCAAAAATTGCCCCGAGGATGTAAGATATCCCCGGAGATGGCACAGGTTATTGGAAACAAAGGAAAACCAGGAATAAAAATTGATTATTGAGAATCAGAAAATTGGTGGGCTCATAAGTGCCTTTAAGGGCAGCTACCTATATCCAAAAGGGGAGATGATTGGAACAAGGGGAACATATACCCAAGAGCCCTAAACTCTGCCCTCAAGGATATTAGGATTCAACTATGGCTGAGCCCCTGAAGACTAAGACTGCTGCTGCCGAGAAGAAAAATGACCTCGCTGCTCCAGGCAACGGAGTAGGCGATGGAGGCAGAGGCGTACTAAGGTGGGGATATAGAGGGACCATAACCACCAAAAGTTTAGGGTGGAAAGAGGCACAAATTTAGTGGATGGGCCAGGTGGGTAGTAAGACCCCTAACAAATTTCAAGGGAAGAATTGGAAATCTGGATTTATGAGAGGAGGTAACCCACCAATTTTCTGGATCATCTATTGGATATGGGGACGGACATTAATCCCGGTAAAAGGATACGTCCATCAACCTTTCAAGTGGACCTTGCACAGATGGGAAGATCAACAAGTATTCCAAAGTATAATCACATCAGGAGGGCCCACTTTTACTGCTAGCCTCTGTCAACTAGTACCTAGAAGCCCGTGTTTAGATCGTGTGGGATTTTACTTCTGCCCAAGTTTGAATCCAGGAAGAGGATATTGCAATCACCCCAGGGAATATTATTGTGCCTACTGGGGATGCGAAACAATAGCCTCAGATTGGGTCCCTGGAAATCAGGACAAGTTTTTAAGGGTACAATGGGGGCCTTATGGATGCACTCCTCCGGAAAAAAATTGGAATGGAGGAGTAGTATTGGCTCCCCGTGGGAGAATCGAACTGGGAAACTGTCAGCATCTTCTGATTAATGTAACGAACCCTTTTGACCAAGGGTGGATAATGGGGAAAACTTGTGGGGTACGATATAAGGAACCAGGAGCCGATAGCGGGGGCCTCATTTTAATAAAGAAAGAACCAATCCCACAAGATGCTAAACCCATAGGACCTAACAACGTGCTAGCAGAAAAACCATCAGAGGAAATTCCTAAAATAGACGAAGTGGGGGTTAAAAATGACACAATAATTTCCAACAACTCAATGATTCTCCTATTAAATGACACTCAAAATCCTAAGGACCATAATGGAGACAACTTTCTTTGGAAATTAATGAAAGCTAGTTACCAGTTGTTAAATGCCACCAATCCCAACCTAACCGAACATTGCTGGCTATGTTATGGGATAAAGCCTCCTTTTTATGAAGCAGTGGGAGTTACTACAAAGGCTAGGCGTGTAAATGGTTCTAACCCAGCAGAATGTACATGGGGAAAGGAAAATCAAGGGATAACATTGACTCAGGTCACTGGGAAGGGCAGATGCATAGGAAAAATTCCAAAAAGTCAAAAACATCTATGTGAAGTTAATACAATTGCTGCTAAACAGAAAAAAAAAACAGCTAAGTGGTTATTACCAGCCAAAAATGCCAAGTGGGTTTGCTCAAACATAGGTGTAACACCTTGCCTGTCGCTAGAATTGTTTAATGATTCCTCAGATTTTTGTATCCAAATACCAAGAATTCTTTACCATCCTGAAAATTTTATGTATGACCACCAGACTGCCCAAGACCATCACCTGTTTAAGGGAGAACCTTTCACTGCATTAACTATAGCAGCTTTGATGATCTTGGGAGGTACAGGAATAGCCTCATTAGTAAAACAAAGGAAAGAATTTCACACTTTAAGAATGGCTGTAGATGAGGACTTATTATTCATGGTAGCAGTAGTGATTTGTGTTATACCTTAGTTACTAAACTGTTCTTATCTCAACCCGTGGGAGTTGCATTCTTTTCGATTCTCCTGTCTGTCCCTCCGGGAGTAGGGGGAGGGAAGGGAGGGGGAGTGAGTGAACAAGTTACCTGACTGGGTTTAAACCATGACACCTACCATGCACCAGCCTCTGGGAAAATCAAATGGTACAATGGGCTCTTAAAAACTACACTGAGAGCAATGGGTGGTGGGACTTTCAAACACTGGGATACACACTTACCAAAGGCCACCTGGTTGGTCAACACCAGGGGATCTGCCAACAGGGCTGGCCCAGCCCAGTCAGAACTTTTCCATACTGTAGAAGGGGATAAAGTTCCTGTGGTACACATAAAGAATTTGCTGGGGAAGACAGTCTGGGTTATTCCTGATTCAGGTAAAGGCAAACTCACTCATGGGATTGCTTTGACTCAAGGACCCAAATATACTTGGTGGGTAATGAGGGAAGATGAGAAGTCCGATGTGTACCTCAAGGGGATTTGATTTTAGGGGAAAACAACTAATGAACTCAATTGTATGCTGTTGCCTGTTATGTAGCGCTTTTATAGCCCATCAACTAGATGTCCTCAGGTCACCAGTGATTGGCCCTGACTTCCCTGAGACCATCATTCCAAGAAAAATGAACTTTGATGAAACTAGATGAGCTCAGCAGTGACCAGACGAGTTCTGCAGTATCATCAACAGGGAATAATCCAACACTGCACACAGTCTCTCCTGCTCTGAAAGACTGTTACAAGTGATGGAGCCCAGCATCATGGACCGGAGGAACTCAGCATCTTTATAGGGATTGGTCCATGCACTAAGGAATGATATCTCTCTTTTTTTGTTTATGTGGATGTATATATACGTGACACAGAATATATATGGACTCAGTCAGAGATCAATATGATCAGACAAAAAACCCTTTATTACAAAGCCTTAACCCCTTAAATACTATTTATTACATGCACTTACAGTGATTTGGCATATTATGACTGGATACATGTCTTGAAGACCCTTTGCAACTAGCATATAATTGGTTAAGCACAGGTGTGGGAACTTGACCTCGAAAGCTTGCCAACAGTCCACAGGTCTCATTACCTCAGTGAATTCTAGCTTCTTCTTATCTTGCTTGCTTAAGCTTCCTTGGGCCTCTCACGGCCTTGCTGTATCTTTCAGGATTATTCAGAGTTTATGTACTAATTAACCATTCTCCTATGAGAACACTGTCTCCACATCTCACCCTTTTTGTTTTATATATGTTTTGGATGACTCTACTTGAGCAGGGGATTTGGGCTAGATCATATCTCCAATATATGCTGACTACAGGCTACTGGGCCTGCCCCTTTTTTTGCTGTATGGATCTCTGGTAACAGGGGAGGCCATCCTTCACATCAAGGTCTAGCATGGCATGTATCCCCACCGCTCCATGCACATACCTGCTGGAGCTGCACTTTTACATTAACCCTTTCATGCCCAAAGTGTTAAACAGCTACCTGTTAAAAACTTTTTACATGAACCCAACAATACACAAAACACTGATTGCCCTCAACACACACACACACATGTGTGGGATCCCACAAGCACAGTCCACACAAGTACAATATTTGAAACACAAAAAGACAATTATTACTCCCACTACACAGTGCCACGTACAGAACGTGGCGTAAGGACCCTGTGGAGACTAACAGAGAAACAGCTCCGAGAAGCATCATTGCAGTGCGAGGTGGCAGGCTCAACCTTAGCGGGCGTCCCAGCAGAGGCTCTGCCTCCCCCACAGCGCATGAGGCTTGGGCTTTTATACTGACCAAAATGCACACTCATTCCAACACAGGTGGCCAGCCTGTGCTGGAAGAAGTGGCCAGCAATATCTATAAAGGTCTCCAAAGGTTGATAGAAACCTGGACGTACTTATTTTTACCAACTTCTAGTACATGAGTATCACAGAGAGACTGTATTAAATGAGTCACAGTATGCCCAATACCCCTGATAAGAACATACAAAAGACCTTCCCACCACTGAAAACGCACACAATAAGCCTGTATCCCGTGTTTGTCTCGCTGTAGGTTTGGGGGGGTGGGTGGGGGGTGGTGGATGGGTTTTTGGGAGGTTTCTTTCTGTGTTTTTTTTTTACTTTAACGTAAAAAAGATTGCTCCCTTCACTTTAAGAAGGACTGAAAGCATCCATAAAACGGAAGTCCTAAGCTGAAATTTCAATTAATTCAATCACTGACAAGGGGGTCTCCTGGGGTGGTGCTGACTCTTTCCAGGGTTTCACCCATCGAGCTGGCACCCACCGCAGACCAGAATCTGTAATTACACATATATAACCTCGAGCAGTTAGTTTTACTTTCACAGGACCTTTCCAAATGCCGGTTTTCAAATCCTTGTACTGGACCAAAATACCTGGAGTTTTAGTCATATAACCTGAACCTAATGCCTGACCATATATTATAGCAGGGGGGTCATTAAAATCTCCTGTCAATTGCACAAAATTCATAACATATACAGCTTTCTGTATCCTTGCTACCTTCTTCCCCTGTTTTTTGTTTTTCCAACAACTGTTTCAAAGTTTGATGTGTTCGTTCAATAATAGCTTGTCCTGTAAGAGAATAGTGTCAATAGTAACATGGATATATTTCAATTTCCCAAAAGAGGGTACATGAGTCACATCCATTTGCCAAAGCTGGAGGCCTCGAGGGTTGACTCCAAGGCCTATACCTACTGCTTGGCCTTGACAATCAGGACAAGATTAGTGATTTTTGTCATGATGTGATCTAAGGCCTCATACTGAGCTTTTGATAGAACTCTTTTTTGTTCTGCCTTTGACTCACCCTTTAAAAGGGGCATGAGATCGGTCAGATCATCATTTGAGATTTGAGCTATTTTGAATTTTCAGGGATGTTGACCGGAGGAGCGTGTGTTTGCACCATGATCCCAATATTACCAGTATAGTCAGCATCAATTACACCGGGTAATACAAAGATTCCTTTCCTTGATGTTGATGATTGTCCCAGTAGCAAAGCACATAACCCATGACCAAGGGGCCCATTTAATTTAGATGGAACACAATGAACAAAAGTATTAGTTATGGTAAAATCTATTGCTGTTGCCACGTCCACTCCGGCACTCCCTGCGGTGGCGGAGGGGATGCAGTCCAGACACCCTGATTTTGTGCCGTCGTGTGGGGTGGCATCGCGCTCACATTCAAGTTTCCCAGTGGGGTTCCATCTTTTCTAAACTTTGAACTACATTCAATTGTCTTGTGGCCAAATTTGTCACATTTAATACATTTGTCTGCAAAATCAGTAACACCACACTGAGGGGGGGGGGGGGTTGCTGAACTGATTTTCTTTACAGTACACTGCTTTTTAAAATGCCCCATCCATCCACAATTATAACATCTCATACCTTTAGTACCCCCACAATCACCCTGACCTTGTTGTAGAAGGGGTTTAACAGCAGCGGCGAAGGCAGTAGCCATGTATCCAGCCTTTTCCTCTGCTGTGCCCACTTTAGAACATGCATCCATCATTTCTTGAGGACCAGCAGATTTTGGCAAAACCTGCAAAATATGCTTACAAGCTGGGTTAGCATTTTCCATAGCCAGAGACATAAGCATCGATTCTTTAGCATTAGATGCCAGATCAATATTCTTTTCGATAGCCTCTGTCAATCTGTCAATAAATTGCATATAGGGCTCAGTAGGTCCCTGCTTTACTGATGTATATGAAGGATTAGGTTTTCCCACTTCTGGCACAGCTTTCAGAGCAGCTAAAGCCGACTTCTGTGCTTGCTGTAAAACTTCAATTTTCATACGAGCTTGTACTCCATCAGGGTGAAATTGTCCCTTTCCCAATAACATTTCAGATGAAACACCATGCAAAGGGTGATGAGGATTACAGTCTGAATTCTCATCTGCAGCCCTTGCAGCAAGCTCCTCAAACCCACTTTTAAAATGTAGGAATTGTGAAGGAGTTAATAAAATTGCAGCCACTCTGAGACAATCATTTGGAATTAGAACATTACTAGAAAAGAAAGCAGATAACATTTGCTGTGTATATGGGGAAGACAGCCCATACTGAGTAATTGCTCCCTTAATTTCTTTCATAGTTTTCCAGTCCATAGGAGTCCAGACAGACTGTCCCTGAGAATTTATAATAACAGGGAATGCAGCAGGAACATCTATTGGTAAAATAGTACCATCTATAATTGCATCTGGAACGCAGCCTTGCCATCTCATGGCACTCGGATTAACTATATTAGATCTAGGAGTCGGTGGTAACGACACATCACAAGGACTGATCTTATCCGTTTTTTCCAGGGCTTGTTGCCTCTCCTCCCCCAATTTGTCCAGACGGTCCCGCAAGTCCTGCAATTGTTTATCTAAGGATTTTGTCCATTGTCCCCAGTTCCACTCATTTTGTGGCACCGGTGGGAGTGATGCAAGCGGTGGTGTAGGTGGCGGAGGTGGGTATTTATTCAGAGTTACACTCTCCTCCTCAGGAGACTCCCACCCCAGCAAAAAATCTTGGAGATTAAGTTTAGGGGCAGTAGCAGCACGAAAAGGGTTAACATCAGTTTGTTTTGGTTGCTCAGTAGCCCCTACTGACTCCTGAGTATCAGCTGGAGCTACCGCTGGTAAAGGCATTGTTGACACAGGATGGGGGAAAGGCGCAGGGTCCACAAACTTTCGTACTGTACTGGGCACTTGTTTTTGACCGGAATGTTTTATGCCCGAAACAGACGACACTACCATGGCTGTAGCACCGGGTGCTGAATCTAATGTAGGTGCCGAGCCCTGCTGTTGTGAAGGAGAGCCAGAAAGAGCTGTAAAAACGGATTTTGCTGCCTGTTTCTCAGCCTTCATTGCGGCTAGAGTCCCTTTTAGTAGTAAGCAGGGGGCAGCAAGAGACTTCGCCTCTTTAAACCCACAAGTAACTTGATCCCACAGGCGTGCCCCAATTTTTTTCCAAGCCCCAAGATCAAAAGCTTCATTAACCCCCTGGATCAGCTCTTTTTCTTTACTGCAGAGCAACAATCTTCTTAACAGATTATTGTCATATTCTATCCCTCTCACTGACAGGATATGATGGAAGAGCTTAAGGATGACCATTTTTTTTTTTTCCCATCCTAACCCTCTTCCAGACCCCTTCAGCTTTTACCTTATTTGTACTGCGCAGTGTCTTCCGGGCTCACTAGGCTCCGTTCCGAGGCGACTACCTCCCAGTCCTGGTCCTGCCGGATTGAACCCAGCTGACGTCCCTGCGATTCCGTGTTTTCCACTTTCTTCGGTGCTACGTGCTTTAATTCTTTCAGCTTCAATATGAAAAATATGGGGGGGTCCCTGTTCGGGTGCCAATTGCCGCAGAATATATATGGACTCAGACAGAGATCAATATGATCAGACAAAAAGCCCTTTATTACAAAGCCTTAACCCCTTAAATACTATTCATTACATGCACTTACAGTGATTTGGCATATTATGACTGGATACATGTCTTGAAGACCCTTTGCAACTAGCATATAATTGGTTAAGCACAGGTATGGGAACTTGACCTCTAAAGCTTGCCAACAGTCCACAGTTCTCATTACCTCAGTGAATTCTAGCTTCTTCTTATCTTGCTTGCTTAAGCTTCCTTGGGCCTCTCACGGCCTTGCTGTATTTTTCAGGATTATTCAGAGTTTATGTACCAAATATCCATTCTCCCATGAGAACACTGTCTCCACATATATGTGCTGAGAGCGATGGTATATTGAAAAATGTGGGATCTGAGCATGACATGAAAGATATGGAATAAGGGGTGGATACTGTCCTGGGTTCAGCAGTAGCAGACATTTTTCTCCTTCTTAGTAGCTGGTGCAGTGCTGTGTTTTTGACTTTAGGCCTGGGAACAGCTCTGATAACATGGATGTTTTTATTTGTTACTCAGTAATGTTTACTCTGACCAAGGACTTTCTGAGTCTCGTGCTCTGCCAGGGAGGAGGGGAAGCCAGGAGGAAGCAGAGACAGGACACCTGACCCAAACTAGCCGAAGAGATATTCCATACCACAGGACGTCATGCCCACTATATAAACTGGGGGCAGTTACCTGGAATGGTTATATCTCTGCTCAGGTCAGGCTGAGTATCGGTCGACGAGTGGTCAGCAGTTGTATTCTCTTCCCTTGTTATTTTGGGTTTTTATTATTATTATTTGTGGTAGCAGTAGTGGTTTTGTGTTGCACCTTAGTTACTGGACTGTGCCTGTCTCAGCCCGTGGGGAGTTACATTCTTTCGATTCTCCTCCCAGTCCCTCCAGGAGGGGGATCAGGAAGGGGTGGGAGTGAGAGAGACTGCATGATTCTGAATTAGCAGCTGGGCTGAAATCTGCAGAAAACCACTAATACAAAAACACCTATACCCTGCAGTATGAGCCCTTTTTACTGTAATATCTTATCAGATGTCACCTTTTCAATTAGACAAAGCATAACTGTCTTGCAGCCTTACCAGCTTTGTACTCACTTGCTTATATCATATAGCACACTAACTCACATCCTGCTGCCCTTATGTGGCCAATCTAAGTCCATCTGAGCCACTTCAATCTTAGCAGCTTTTTTCCAGTTGGTCATTCTGATGTTCCTCAATGGCCCAACTATTGGGTACATAGAATCATAGAATCATAGAATAGTTAGGGTTGGAAAGGACCTTAAGATCATCTAGTTCCAACCCCCCCGACATGGGCAGGGACACCTCACGCTAAATCATATCACCAAAGGCCTCGTCCAACCTGGCCTTGAACACTGCCAGGGATGGAGAATTCACAACCTCCCTGGGCAGCCTATTCAAGTGCCTCACCACCCTAACAGGAAAGAATTTCCTTCTTATATCCAACCTAAAATTCCCGTGTTTAAGTTTTAACTAGTTACCCCTTGTCCTATCACTACAGTCCCTAATGAAGAGTCCCTCTCCAGCATCTCTATAGGCCCCCTTCAGATACTGGAAGGCTGCTATGAGGTCTCCATGCAGCCTTCTCTTCTCCAGGCTGAACAGCCCCAACTTCCTCAGCCTGTCTTCATATGGAGGTGCTCCAGTCCCCTGATCATCCTCGTGGCCCTCCTCTGGACTTGTTCCAACAGTTCCATGTCCTTTTTATGTTGAGGACACCAGAACTGCACACAATACTCCAGGTGAGGTCTCACAAGAGCAGAGTAGAAGGGCAGGATCACCTCCTTTGACCTGCTGGTCACGCTCCTCTTGATGCAGCCCAGGATACAGTTGGCTTTCTGGGCTGCACACGCACACTGCCATTCCATGTTCATTTCCTCATCAACCAGCACCCCCAAGTCCTTCTCCACAGGGCTGCTCTGAATCTCTTCTTTGCCCAACCTGTAGCTGTGCCTGGGATTGCTCTGACCCAGGTGTAGGACCTTGCACTTGGCATGGTTAAACTTCATGAGTCTGGCATCAGCCCACCTCACAAGCATGTCAAGGTCCCTCTGGTTGGCATTCCGTCCCTCCAGGGTATCAACTGAACCACACAGCTTGGTGTCATCGTCAAACTTGCTGAGGGCGCACTCAAACCACTGTCCATGTCAGCGACAAAGATGTTAAACAAGACCGGTCCCAACACCGATCCTTGAGGGACACCACTCGTTACTGGTCTCCAGCCGGACTTTGAGCCATTGACCACAACTCTTTGTGTGCGGCCATCCAGCCAGTTCTTTATCCACCGAGTGGTCCATCCATCAAATTGATGTTGCTCCAATTTAGAGACAAGGATGTCTTGTGGGACAGTGTCGAACGCTTTACACAAGTCCAGGTAGATGACATCAGCTGCTCTACCCCTGTCCATCAGTTCTGTAGCCCCATCCTAGAAGGCTACCAAATTGGTCAGGCAGGATTTCCCCTTAGTGAAGCCATGCTGGCTATCACCAAGCACCTTGTTGATTTTCATGTGCCTTAGTATGCCATCCAGGAGAATCTGCTCCAAGATTTTGCCAGGCACAGAGGTGAGACTGACTGGTCTGTAATTCCCCAAGTCATCCATTTTCCCTTTCTTGAAAATGGGGGTTATATTTCTCTTTTTCCAGTCATCGGGAACTTCACCTGTCTGCCATGTTTTTTCAAATATGATGGCCAGCGGCTTCGCAACTTCATTCACCAGCTCCTTCAGGACCCACGGATGGATCTCATCAGGACCCATGGACTTGTGCACCTTCAGATTTTTAAGATGGTCTCGAAAAAAATCCTCTCCTACAGTGGGCGCAAGGTCTTCATTCTCACAGTCCCTGCATCTGACTTCCAAGACTTGGGTGGTGCAGTCAGAGCCTTTGCCAGTGAAGACGGAGGCAAAGAAGTCATTCAGAACCTCAGCCTTCTCCAAATCCTGTGTAGCCAGTTCTCCTGAGAGCTTTCTGAGGGGGCCTACATTCTCCCTAGTCTGTTTTTTATTTGCTATGTACCTGTAGAATCCCTTCCTGTTATCTTTAATACCTCTAGCTAAGTTTAATTCTAACTGACCCTTAGCTTTCCTAACCTGGTCCCTAGCTTCTCGGACAACATCCCTGTACTCCTCCCATGCCACCTGTCCTTGCTTCCACTTTTTATAAGCCTCTTTTTTCGTTTGAATTTTCCTCAGGAGCTCCTTGTCCATCCAAGGAGGTCTCCTGGCCCTCCTGCTGCACTTCCTTCTGGTTGGGATGCAACACTCCTGAGCTTGTAGAAGGTGATCCTTGAATATCAACCAACAGTCTTGGGCCCCTCTGCCCTCTAGGGCTGTATCCCATGGAACCTTCCTAAGCAGGTTCCTGAAGAAGCCAAAGTCTGCTCTTTTGAAGTCCAGAGCAGTGAGCTTGCTGCACACTCTTCTCACTGTCCTGAGGATCTCAAATTCGAGCATCTCATGATCACTGCAACCAAGGCTGCCCTGGAGCGTCACATTTCCAACGAGCCCTTCCCTGTTGGTGAGCACAAGGTCAAGCATGGCACCTCTCCTTGTCTCCTCCTCTATTACTTGCAGAAGGAAGTTGTCTTCTACACAATGGAGGAACCTCCTGGATTGCTTGTGCCGGGCAGTACCGTCCTTCCAACAAATGTCAGGGTGGTTGAAGTCACCCATGAGAACAAGGGCCTGTGACTGTGAGGCTTTTCCTATCTGTCTATGGAGTGCTTCATCCGCAGGTTCTCCTTGATCAGGCGGTCTGTAACAGATCCCCACAGTAATGTCTCCCATAGCTATGTTCCCTTTAACCCTGACCCACAAACTCTCTGTGGGCTGCTCACCTGTCCCCAGACAGAGTTCCGTACTCTCCAGGCTATCCCTAACATAAAGGGCAACTCCCCCTCCCTGCCTGCCAGGCCTGTGTTTTCTAAAGAGCCTGTAACCTTCCATTCCAACACTCCAGTCGTAGGAGTCATCCCACCATGTTTCTGTGATGCCTATTATATCAAACCCCCGTAGACCTTCACACATCTCTAATTCCTCTTGTTTGTTCCCCATGCTACAGGCATTTGTATAGAGGCATCTGAGCCGATCTCCAACTGTAGCCGGCTCATTGGCTGGAGCGGCTGGGATATCTCTACATTGCTCCAAGCATTTATTAAAGGTTCTGGCAACTGATTGGGTGTGTTGGAATGGAATGATGCCCCCTTCCCCCAACACATCTAGTTTAAAGCCTCCTTGACCAGTCTGGCAAGCCTCCTACCAAAACTGCTCTTTCCCTTCTTTATCATCAGAATGTACACCATGAGCATCTACATGGCGTACATTCACCACCAGGTTCTGCACCCAGATAGCAATATCTTGCCACAGTTCAGCAGCCCAAATGGGTTTACCTCTGCATTGCCAGTTGCTATGCTTCCATTGCTGCAACCACCCCCACAGGGCATTTGCCACCATCCATGACTCAGTATAGAGATAAAGTACTGGCCACTTTTCTCTTTCAGCAGTGTCCAAGGCCATCTGGATGCCTTTCACCTTTTCAAGCTGCCTCGATTCACCCTCTCCTTCAGCAGTTTCTGCATCTTGTCGTCCAGGACTCCATACAGCTGCCTTCCATCTCTGATGCTTTCCCACAATACAGCAGGACGCATCAGGAAACAAGGCATACCATTCCTTCATGCATGGACCAATCCCTGTTAAGCTGCTGACTGAGTTCATCCGAGGATGATCAGGGGACTGGAGCACCTCCCGTATGAAGAGAGGCTGAGGAAGCTGGGGCTGTTCAGCCTGGAGAAGAGAAGGCTGCGTGGAGACCTCATAGCAGCCTTCCAGTATCTGAATTGGGGATATAGGGATGCTGGGGAGGGACTATTCATTAGGGACTGTAGTGACAGGAGAAGGGGTAACAGGTTAAAACTTAAACAGGGGAAGTTTAGATTAGATATAAGGAAGTAAGGAAGAAATTCTTTCCTGTTAGGGTGGTGAGGCACTGGAATGGGTTGCCCAGGGAGGTTGTGAATGCTCCATCCCTTGTGGTGTTCAAGGCCAGGTTGGACAAAGCCTTCAGTGGCATGGTTTAGTGTGAGGTGTCCCTGCCCATGTCAGGGGGGTTGGAACCTTAAGGTCCTTTCCAACCCTAACTATTCTATGATTCTATGATGTCTGGCTCCATCTCTTGTAACAGTCTTTTACAGAGAAATATGTCCTTTGGAGGCACAACTCTTGAAAGACACAGAGGATGGAATACTGTTGCACAGGAGACAGTAGTGAGGAACAGGAAATTTAGTTTTGGACCTCACACAGAAAAGCATAACACAGGCAAGGGCAGTGAGCATCTGCCTTGCATTTTCAAGAAGAGTGATAAATGGAAAAGAACTCAAACAGCCACATCTGAAGGAATCAGCAGGCTGGAGGCATTACAGAAGGAAAAAACATCTGACTATCCTAGGTACAATGGAAATAGTAACCTAAGCAGGGAGACATTAGTGATCTATAAATACTTGAATGAAGTAAGTGTCATGAAGGGAGTAGGTCACGTGTTAATGATTTTAATGGGTTGGAATTAAAACATTTTTAATGGAGATTCATAGGCTGGAAAACTGTCTCCCTAAGGGAGATGGTGAAAGCTTTATTGCCTGAGATTTTAAATTCCAGATTAGGAGAAATACCAGGGGACTCATTCTGAATTTTCAGGAAGATGGGCTGAAAGACTAGAAAGGGAAGAGGAAAAGCTAGTGATGGCGCTGTCTCCAAGAATTTAGGGAGCACAACACCTCTTCTATGCTCCGTTTTATTACTCTTTGACCACATCTGCCAAGAGTGAAATTATTTCATCATTATTTACCTCCATAAGGAAGCTATAAGAACTCCTCCAGCTGGGAAAAGGGAGTTTCAGTGGGACACTGTTGGGAAAACCTGGTTTCGATAATAGAGTAGCTCATGAGGCAGAGTGAGGTTTAAAGATTTATTCAAATAAAGGGAGATCCCCACCAGACACACCTGGCTCAGGGTTCTCAAATTTTCTTAGTGTTAACACTATACCTAGCCCATCTGTGGGGTCCCTCCCCCTTTCTCCTTTGTTTTAGATACTTGGGGATTACAGGTACCCAGTCCACCTATAATTTTTTTATTCAGCTTGCACAAGCTGCAGGCTACCAAAACGCAGAAGTCCAGCAATGCTTAGTAGTCATATTGCCACACAGGCTGCAGAAGTTATTTTCTGTGAGTAAATGCAGATTCTGTTGAGACCAAGCTATTAGGCCTTAGTTGAAATAACTTTACTTTTTAGCATGAGTATGACTCAGCACCTAAATGTGACTGCTCGCTCAACAGGGGGCCCCTCTGGGGGTGGGAACCTGCCCTTCTGGTGAGGCATGATAAGCAATGCTTTAGAATTTGGGCCTGTAGACAGCTTGCATCTGCTTCCCTAAATTGCTTCTAAGCAGGGATATCCCTAATGGTAAGATATGATAACAATTTGAAAGAAGAACTAAGCACGTAGCGTGCAGGTATTAGCAGTTGATAAATACTACTAAGGCTAAGAGGTAAACACCTGTAAGAATCCTGATTAATACTAACCAATAGACTGTCATTGTAGCCCTAACCCAAGTGTGCAGTAGGATAAGAGAACTACAGTTATATAACTTACCGAATTGTACGTGTGGATGCTTTAGATAAAATTATATCAAGATGAGAATGTAAAGTATAAAAAAACCCTGAAATTTACTGTGCTTTGGAGACATGTATGGAGGTCTGAACCCCCATGGGCTCCCAGTGCCAATAAAGGTCTGTGCTTTACTTTACAATGCATACTGTAAGGTGATTCCTTTGAACCACTGTGCTATGCTCAGTGGTTATATTGATGCATGATTTGCAGAAGTTATTTTCTGTTAGTACAGCAGTTTCTTGTGTTTATTCACTATTCCTGATAATATTTTTGGCAAGGACACAGCTTTTCTCCACAACTCCCTCCTCTTTTTCTTTATCTTTATTTGATCCTTGCCAATTTTTCAAGCATGTCACATTTTCTAATTGGGTATCTTTCGTGGTGCCTACCTGACTAAGAATCATAATTTTCTCTGTTTCATAAATGGAAGTTAGGGAGATTATTGTTTCTCTTAAGCATTTTACAATTGCTATGCCAGTCATGAATTTAAAAAAAAAACAATTGTTACAGTAGAAGTTGGTTGGAGAAACTCTCTAAGACTCAATTTGGAGTTTTAGAAAGCAGCATTCTTTATTGCAGCACTGGGTGCAGAGGCGAATAGTTTCACAAACGTGAGCATACCTGTCACTTACCAACAGTGGCTACATATTTAGAATACTCATGCATATTCATAACTTTTCCGGGAACTAATTATAATATGTGGATCCTAATTAAGCATGCACTTTCTTGCTGAGTGGGGGCCTCTGGTGGTCGACGATAGTCTTCCTCCCTGTGTTTACTGAATGACCTCAGTGCTTGCCATGTTTGCAAGGTCCTAGTGCTGAGTTAGCAGTTGGTATATCATTGAATCATAGAATATTTAGGCTTGGAAAGGACCTTAAGATCATCTAGTTCCAACCCCCCTGCCAAGAGCAGGGACATCTCACACTAAACCATGTCACCCAAGGCTCTGTCAAACCTGGCCTTGAACACTGCCAGGGATGGAGCATTCACAACCTCCTTGGGCAACCCATTCAAGTGCCTCACCACTTATAGTGGTGAGTGAATAGTAAAGAACTTCTTCCTTATATCCAATCTAAACTTCCCCTGTTTAAGTTTGAACCCGTTACCCCTTGTCCTGTCACTACAGTCTCTAATGAAGAGTCCCTCTCCTGCATCCCTATAGTCCCCGTCCAGATACTGGAAGGATGCTATGCGGTCTCCACGCAGCCTCCTGTTCTCCAGGCTGAACAGCCCCAACTTTGTCAGCCTTTCTCTATACAGGCTGTGCTCCAGCTCCCTGATCATCCTCATGGCCCACTTCAGGACTTGATCCAACAGATATATGTCCCTATGTTGAGGACACCAGAACCATATGCAATACTCCAAGTGAAGTCTCACAAGAGCACAGTAGAGGGGCAGGATCACCTCCTTTGACCTGCTGGTCATGCTCCTTTTGATGCATCCCAGGATACAGTTGGCTTTCTGGGCTGCAAGTGCACACTGCCAGCTTATGTTAAGTTTCTCATTGATCAACACCCCCAAGTCCTTCTCCACAGGGCTGCTCTGAATCTCTTCTCTGCCCAACCTGTAGCTCTGCCTGGGATTGCTCCAACCCAGGTGTAGGGCCTTGCACTTGGCATGGTTAAATTTCATAAGGCTGGCAACTGCCCACCTCACAAGCATGTCAAGGTCCCTCTGGATGGCATTCTTTCCCTCCAGCATATCAACAGAACCACATAGTTTAGCATCAGCAGCAAACTTGCTGAGGGCGCACTCAAGCCACTGTCCACGTCGCTGGCAAAGATGTTGAGCAACACTGGTCCCAACACTGATCCCTGAGGGGCACAACTCATCACTGGTCTCCAACTGGACATAGAGCCATTGACAACAACTCTTTGGGTGTGGCTATCCAACTAATTCTTTATCCACCGAGTGGTCCATCCATCAAATTGATGTCTCTCCAATTTAGAGACAAGGATGTCATGTGGGACTGTCTAACGCTTTGCCACCAAATTGGTCAGGCAGGATTTCCTCTTAGCGAAGCCATGCTGGCTGTCACCAACCACCTTGTTGTTTTTCATGTGCCTTAGCATGCTTTCCAGGAGAATCTGCTCCAAGATTTTGCCAGGCACAGAGATGAGACTGACTGGCCTGTAGTTCCCTGGGTCCTCCATTTTCCCCTTCTTGAAATTGGGGGTTATATTTCCCATTTTCCAGTCATCAGGAACTTCACCTGACTGCCATGATTTTTCAAATATGATGGCCAGTGGCTTAACAACTTCATTCTCCAGCCCCTTCAGGACCCATGGATGGATTTCATCAGGTCCCATGGGCTTGTGCACGTTCAGGTTCTTAAGATGGTCTTGAACCATATCCTATCCTACAGTGGGCCTATGGTCTTCTGTTCTGTCTCGCTCTACATTGGGCACCACTCTGCTATCTTGAAAGGCTGACATCCTTTGTCCTATTTACTGTCTCCTTAGCTGTTACCAGTCCTGTGATGTTCCTTCCCCCATCAGCCGAACATTCCTGTCTCTCTATGTGTTAGTAAGTTAGAGCAGTTTGGTCTATTCTTCTATGTTAAAGGCACACACATGTAAGCGGGGAGGAGAAGCAGACAGGCCAACCCAATATGGGTGATAAGAAAACTTCTACTTTATTTGTGACGCAGTTCACATATATATAGGAGTGGTATTCAGCCACTCCTCCTTGGCACAAC
>NW_026636797.1:0-2449 GCF_028554395.1 Pezoporus wallicus
CCCTCGTCTCCCATGGGTGCAGGCGATGGGGCCCTGGGGCTGCCTGGGCCTGGCCAGGGGCTTCCTCTTCCTCTTCAACAGCGCGGCCGTGGTGAGCACCCATGGGTGCTGGGGGGGGTATGGGGGCTATGGGGAGCTATGGGGGCTATGGGGGCTATGGGGGCTATGGGGGGTTATGGGGGCTATGGGGGGCAATGGGGACTATGGGGGGCAATGGGGACTATGGGGGGCAATGGGGGCTATGGGGGGGCTATGGGGAGCAATGGGTGCTGTGGGGGGTAATGGGTGCTACGGATGCTATAGGATGCTATGGGTCAATGGAGGACAACGGGTGCTATGGGGTCAATGGGGGCTATGGGTGCTATGGATGCTACGAGGTGCTGGGGGTGCTCTGGGGGTCAATGGGTGCTCTGTGTGCTCTGGGGGTCAATGGGTGCTCTGGGTGCTATGGGGGTCAATGGGTGCTCTGGGGGTCAATGGGTGCTCTGGGTGCTATAAGGGTCAATGGGTGCTATGAGGGTCAATGGGTGCTCTGGGGGTCAATGGGTGCTCTGGGGGTCAATGGGTGCTCTGGGTGCTATGGGATCAATGGGTGCTCTGGGGGTCAATGGGTGCTCTGGGGGTCTATGGGTGCTCTGGGTGCTATGGGATCAATGGGTGCTATGGGGGTCAATGGGTGCTCTGGGTGCTATGGGGGTCAATGGGTGCTATGGGGGTCAATGGGTGCTCTGGGTGCTCTGTTTCCCCCCCCAGCTTTTAGGGTCCCTCCTCGTGGCCTTTGGCCTCTGGGCCCTCCTTGACCGATGGAGCCTGAGCTGGGTGCTGGGTACGAGCCCCCTATGGGGCACCCCATAACCTATGGGGCAGCCCCCATGTATGGGGCACCCCCTGCTCTATGGGGCACCTTCCCCCATAGGGCATCCCCCTCTATGGGGCGCCCCCCATGTATGGGGCACCCCCTCTATGGGGCACCCCCTCTATGGGGCAGCCCCACTGATGCCCCCCCCGTTCCCCCCCCAGGGTCTCCGTTGCTGGCGCTCAGGGGCGGGGCCTGGCTCTGGTTGGGGGTCGGAGGCGGAGCCGCGGCCTTGGGGGCCCTGGGGGGCATCGGGGCCCTGCGGGGGGGCAGGGTCCTGCTGGGGCTGGTGCGTGGGGGGGAGGGGCGGGGGGGGAGGGGGCGATGGGGGGGGAGGGGATGAAGGGGGGAGAGGGGTTGTGGGGGGGATGTGGGGGGGATGTGGGGGGGATGTGGGGGGGATGTGGGGGGGATGTGGGGGGGGATGTGGGGGGGATGTGGGGGGGATGTGGGGGGGATGTGGGGGAGGAGGGGGAGGGGATATGGGGGAGGGGGAGGAGATGGGGAAGGGGGGGCACTTATGGGGCTGGGGAGGTCAATGTGGGGTGGGGGGGGAGCCACATGTGGGGCCTGCCCCATGCATTCTCCCGCCCCCATCTCTGCCCCCCAAGTACTTCGGGTCCCTGCTGCTGCTCTTCACGGCGCAGATCACGGTGGGGGTCATTGTCTATACCCAGCGCATCGAGGTGAGTGCAGGGCTATGGGGCAGGGCTATGGGGCAGCGCTATGGGGCACGGCTATGGGGCAGGGCTATGGGGCAGGGCCATGCTATGAGGCACGGCTATGGGGCAGGGCCATGCTATGAGGCACGGCTATGGGGCAGGGCTATGGGGCAGGGCCATGCTATGAGGCACGGCTATGGGGCAGCACTATGGGGCAGGGCTGTGGGGCAGGGCTGTGGGGCTGGGCTATTCTATGGGGCAGGGCTGTGGGGCAGGGCTGTGGGGCTGGGCTATTCTATGGGGCAGGGCTATGGGGCAGGGTTGTGGGGCAGGGCCATGCTATGGGGCAGGGCTGTGGGGCTGGGCTATTCTATGGGGGAGGGCTGTGGGGCAGGGCCATGCTATGGGGCACGGCTATGGGGCAGGGCTGTGGGGCTATGGGGCAGGGCTGTGGGGCTGGGCTATTCTATGGGGGAGGGCTGTGGGGCAGGGCCATGCTATGGGGCAGGGCTGTGGGGCTGGGCTATTCTCTGCCCCCCAGGTGTTCTCCAAGATGGCGGCGCACGCGCGGGACCTGATCCAGGGGTACCCGGCCCAGGGCCCCCCCGGGGAGCCCCACGAGGACTGGGACCTCGTCCAGCAACAGGTGAGCCCCATAGAGCCCCATAGAGCCCCATAGAGCCCATAGAGCCCCATAGAGCCCATAGAGACCCATAGAGCCCCATAGCACCCATAGAGCCCCATAGAGCCCATAGAGACCCATAGAGCCCCATAGCACCCATAGAGCCCCACAGCACCCATAGACCCCATAGGGACCCCACAGAGCCCCATAGCACCCATAGCAGCCATAGAGCCCCATAGCACCCATAACACCCATAAAGCCCCATAGCCCCCATAGCCCCCATAACCCCCACAGCACCCATAGCCCCCA
>NW_026636798.1:0-2466 GCF_028554395.1 Pezoporus wallicus
GCCCATTCCCATCCATCCCCTGCTGCAGCGATGCTCTGAAGGGATGCAGTCCCTGCTCCCATCCATCCCCTGCTGCAGCACTGCTCTGAAGGGATGCAGTCCCTGCTCCCATCCATCCCCTGCTGCAGTGCTGCTCCGAAGGGATGCAGTCCCTGCTCCCATCCATCCCCTGCTGCAGCGCTGCTCCGAAGGGATGCAGTCCCTGCTCCCATCCATCCCCTGCTGCAGCGCTGCTCCGAAGGGATGCAGTCCCTGCTCCCATCCATCCCCTGCTGCAACACTGCTCCGAAGGGATGTGGTCCCTGCTCCCATCCATCCCCTGCTGCAGCGCTGCTCCAAAGGGATGCAGTCCCTGCTCCCACCCATCCCCTGCTGCAGCGCTGCTCTGAAGGGATGCAGTCCCCATTCCCATCCATCCCCTGCTGCAGCGCTGCTCCAAAGGGATGTGGTCCCCATTCCCATCCATCCCCTGCTGCAACGCTGCTCCGAAGGGATGCAGTCCCTGCTCCCATCCATCCCCTGCTGCAACGCTGCTCCGAAGGGATGCAGTCCCCTTTCCCATCCATCCCCTGCTGCAACGCTGCTCTAAAGGGATGCGGTCCCCATTCCCATCCATCCCCTGCTGCAACGCTGCTCCAAAGGGATGCAGTCCCTGCTCCCATCCATCCCCTGCTGCAGCGCTGCTCCAAAGGGATGCAGTCCCTGCTCCCACCCATCCCCTGCTGCAGCGCTGCTCTGAAGGGATGCAGTCCCCGTTCCCATCCATCCCCTGCTGCAGCGCTGCTCCAAAGGGATGTGGTCCCCATTCCCATCCATCCCCTGCTGCAACGCTGCTCCGAAGGGATGCAGTCCCTGCTCCCATCCATCCCCTGCTGCAACGCTGCTCCGAAGGGATGCAGTCCCCTTTCCCATCCATCCCCTGCTGCAACGCTGCTCTAAAGGGATGCGGTCCCCATTCCCATCCATCCCCTGCTGCAACGCTGCTCCAAAGGGATGCAGTCCCTGCTCCCATCCATCCCCTGCTGCAGCGCTGCTCCAAAGGGATGCAGTCCCTGCTCCCACCCATCCCCTGCTGCAGTGCTGCTCTGAAGGGATGCAGTCCCCGTTCCCATCCATCCCCTGCTGCAGCGCTGCTCCAAAGGGATGTGGTCCCCATTCCCATCCATCCCCTGCTGCAGCGCTGCTCCGAAGGGATGCAGTGCCCATTCCCATCCATCCCCTGCTGCAGCGCTGCTCCAAAGGGATGCAGTCCCCGTTCCCATCCATCCCCTGCTGCAGCGCTGCTCCCTGTGTCCGCAGATGCCCCAACCTGGCCGTGCGGGAAGCGGATGAGGATGAGGAGGTGGATGACAACATCCCGGAGATGCCGTCGCCCAAGAAGATGCTGCAGGGCAGGAAGAAGAAGCAGAACAAGAGCCGCATCTCCTGGGTCGGGGAGCCCATCAAGGTGATGCTCCCCTTCCCTAAGGCAGGGGTTGGGGGGCTTGGGGGGGAATCCGTAGCTGGGTTTGACGCCGTTGCCCCCCTTTCTTGTGCAGAGCGATGGGAAGAAGGATTATTACCAGCGGGTGTGCATCGACCTGGAGACCCTGGAGGTGGGAGACTGCGTCTCCGTCAGCCCTGATGATCCCACCAAGCCCCTCTACCTCGCCAGGTTGGTGCTGGAGGGGCTGAGTATGGGTCCTGCTGCTCGGGGATCGTGTTCCCAACTGGAGACCTCCAGTCTCTGCTGTTTGAGGCCCTTTGGGGCCATGTTCCCAAGTGGAGGGCTCCAATCACTGCTGTTTGACTCCCCATAGAGCATCTTTGGGGCCATGTTCCCAACTGGAGAGCTCCAATCACCGCTATTTGACTCCCCATAGAGCATCTTTGGGACCATGTTCCCAAGTGGAGACCTCCAATCACTGCTGTTTGACTCCCCATAGAGCATCTTTGGGACCATGTTCCCAAGTGGAGAGCTCCAATCACTGCTATTTGACTCCCCATAGAGCACCTTTGGGACCATGTTCCCAAGTGGAGACCTCCAATCACCGCTATTTGACTCCCCATAGAGCATCTTTGGGACCATGTTCCCAAGTGGAGAGCTGCTTTGGGGCCATGTTCCCAAGTGGAGACCTCCAATCACTGTTATTTGACTCCCCATGGAGCATCTTTGGGGCCATGTTCCCAAGTGGAGACCTCCAATCACTGTTATTTGACTCCCTATGGAGCATCTTTGGGACCATGTTCCCAAGTGGAGAGGTGCTTTGGGGCCATGTTCCCAAGTGGAGACCTCCAATCACCGCTGTTTGACTCCCTATGGAGCATCTTTGGGACCATGTTCCCAAGTGGAGAGCTGCTCTGGGGCCATGTTCCCAAGTGGAGACCTCCAATCACTGCTATTTGACTCCCCATGGAGCATCTTTGGGACCATGTTCCCAAGTGGAGAGCTCCAATCACTGCTGTTTGACTCCCCATAGAGCATCT
>NW_026636799.1:0-2532 GCF_028554395.1 Pezoporus wallicus
GGGAGAAATGGGGTCCTATGGGGGGTAATGGGGTTCTATAGGGGGGAATGGGGTTCTATAATGGATAATGGGGTTCTATAAGGGGGTATTGGGGTTCTATGGGGGGAGAATGGGGTTCTATAGGGGGGGAAATGGGGTTCTATAATGGATAATGGGTTTCTATGGGGGGGTAATGGGGTTCTATGGGGGGGTAATGGGGTTCTATAGGGGGGGAAATGGGGTCCTATAGGGGGTAATGGGGTTCTATGGGGGAGAATGGGGCTGTATGGGGGGGAATGGGGTTCTATTGGGGGTAATGGGGTGTTATAGGGGGAAATGGGGTTCTATGGTGGGGAATGGGGTTCTATGGGGGGGAATGGGGTTCTATTGGGGGTAATGGGGTGTTATAGGGGGTAATGGGGTCCTATGGGGGGGAAATGGGGTGCTATAGGGCTGTTTTGGGCTGGTTTAGGGTGATTTTGGGGCCATTTCAGGCGATTTTGGGGCTATTTTTGAGCGTTTTGGGGTATTTTGGGGTGTTTTCTAGTGTTTTTGGAGGTGGTTTTGTCCCTTTTTGGGGTGTTTTTGCCCGATTTTGGGTGGTTTTGGGGTGTTTTGGGGGCTCACCCGTAGCTGGGGCTGCAGGTCCAGAAGAGCCGTTTTGGGGCTATTTCAGGCCATTTTGGGGCTATTTTCGAGCGTTTTTTTGGCATTTTGGGGTATTTTGGGGTGTTTTCTAGCGTTTTTTGGGGTGTTTTTGCCCGATTTTGGGTGTTTTTGGGGCGCTCACCCGCAGCTGGGGCTGCAGGTCCAGAAGAGCCGTTTTGGGGCTATTTCAGGCCATTTTGGGGCTATTTTCGAGCGGTTTTTTGGCATTTTGGGGTATTTTTGGGTGTTTTATGGCGTTTTTGGGGTGTTTTTGCCCGATTTTGGGTGTTTTTGGGGTGTTTTTGGGGCGCTCACCAGCACCTGGGGCTGCAGGTCCAGAAGAGCCGTTTTGGGGCTATTTCAGGCCATTTTGGGGCTATTTTCGAGCGTTTTTTTGGCATTTTGGGGTATTTTGGGGTGTTTTATGGCGTTTTTGGGGTGTTTTTGCCCGATTTTGGGTGTTTTTGGGGTGTTTTTGGGGCGCTCACCAGCACCTGGGGCTGCAGGTCCAGAAGAGCCGTTTTGGGGCTATTTCAGGCCATTTTGGGGCTATTTTCGAGCTTTTTTTTGCCATTTTGGGGTATTTTGGGGTGTTTTCTAGCGTTTTTTTGGGGTGTTTTTGCCCGATTTTGGGTGTTTTTGGGGTGTTTTTGGGGCTCACCCGTAGCTGGGGCTGCAGGTCCAGAAGAGCCGTTTTGGGGCTATTTCAGGCCATTTTGGGGCTATTTTCGAGCGGTTTTTTGGCATTTTGGGGTATTTTGGGGTGTTTTATGGCATTTTTTGGGGTGTTTTTGCCCGATTTTGGGTGTTTTTGGGGGGTTTTTGGGGTGCTCACCAGCACCTGGGGCTGCAGGTCCAGAAGAGCCGTTTTGGGGCTATTTCAGGCCATTTTGGGGCTATTTTCGAGCGGTTTTTTGGCATTTTGGGGTATTTTGGGGTGTTTTCTAGCGTTTTTTGGGGTGTTTTTGCCCGATTTTGGGTGTTTTTGGGGTGTTTTTGGGGCTCACCCGTAGCTGGGGCTGCAGGTAGAGGCGGGTATAGAAGAGCTGGTCGTCGTCGTCGTCGCGATAGCGCCACCTCTCGACTAGGCGCCAGATGGCGGGGGCGAAGCCAATGAAGCCTGGGGGGGGGAGTGACCCCCATTGAGACCCATTGAACCCCATTGAGCCCCATTGAACCCCATTGAGACCCATTGAGACCCATTGACACCCATTGAGCCCCATTGACACCCATTGAGCCCCATTGAGCCCCATTGACACCCATTGAGCCCCATTGAACCCCATTGAGCCCCATTGACACCCATTGAGCCCCATTGAGCCCCATTGAACCCCATTGAGACCCATTGAGACCCATTGACACCCATTGAGCCCCATTGACACCCATTGAGCCCCATTGAGCCCCATTGACACCCATTGAGCCCCATTGAACCCCATTGAGCCCCATTGACACCCATTGAGCCCCATTGAGCCCCATTGACACCCATTGAGCCCCATTGAACCCCATTGACACCCATTGAGCCCCATTGAACCCCATTGACGCCTATTGACACCCATTGAGCCCCATTGATCCCCATTGAGACCCATTGAACCCCATTGAGCCCCATTGAGCCCCATTGACACCCATTGAGCCCCAATGACACCCATTGAGCCCCATTGAACCCCATTGAACCCCATTGATCCCCATTGACCCCCATTGAGCCCCATTGAGCCCCACTGACTCCCATTGAACCCCATAGAGCCCCCTTGACTCCCACTGAACCCCATTGATTCCCCCCTGACACCCCCCACGAACCCCATATCCAACATAGGAACCCATTCCCCTCCCCATAGAACCCGATTCCCACCCCATAGCCCCTCATAGGATCCCATTCCCACCCCATAGAACCCCATTCCCCCCCATCACCCA
>NW_026636800.1:0-2489 GCF_028554395.1 Pezoporus wallicus
AGTCAAAGCAAGGCAAGGGAAGGCAAAGCAAGGCAAGTCCAGGACAGGCAATGCAAGGACATCTAAGGCCAGACAAGGCCAGGCAGACAATGCCAGGCCAGTTCATACAAAAAAAGGCAAGGCCAGACCAGGCAAAGGCAATCAATGCACAGCCAGGGCAGGCCAGGAAATGCCAGGCAAGGCAAAGAAATGAAAGGCAAGGCCAACGAAGTGCAGGCCAGGCCAAAAAATGCAAGGCCGGGAAAGGCAAGGCCAGGCCAGGCAGGGCAAGGCAATGCAATGTAGGCAAGGCAAGGTAACGAAAGACAAGGCAAGGCAAGGCAAAACCAGGCCAGGCCAGGCCAGACAGGGCAAGGCCAGTCAAACCAAGGCAAGGCAATGTAAGGCAAACCAAGGCCAGGCCAGTCCAGAACAGTGCAGGCCATGCTAGCTATGCAAGGAAAGGCCAGGCAAGGCAATGCCAGGGAAGGCAAGGACAGGCAAGGCAAGGCAAGGCAAGGCAAGGCAAGGCCATTCCAGGCAAGTCAAAGCCATTCCAGGCAAGGCTAGGAAAAGAAAGGCAAGGCAAGGAAATAGAAGGCAAGGCAAGGCAACGCAAAACTAGTCCAGGCAAGGCACGGACAGGACAGGCAAGGACAGGCAAGGCAAGGCAATTCAAAGCAAGGCAAGTCTAGGCCAGTGAAGGACAGGCAAGGCAAGGGAAGCAAGGCAAGGCAAGGCAAAACAAGGCCAGGCCCGGCAAGGGCAAGCAAGGCCAGGCCAGGCCAGGCAAGGGCAGGCAACACCAGGACTGCCAAAACAAGGCCAGATAATGCAAGGGCAAGTCAGCACAGGCCAGGCAAGGAATGGTCAGGTAGGCCAGGCAAGGCATGCCCAGGCCAGGTCAGGCCAGGCCAAGCTAGTCCAGACCAGGCCAGGGCAGGGAAGGCAAGACAAGGCAAGGCAAGCAAAAGCAAGGCAAGCAAAGGCAAGGTTCTCAAAGCAAGGCAAGGGAAGGGAAGTCCAGGACAGGCAATGCAAGGCCTAGTAAAGCCAGGCAAAACCAGGCCAGGCAAGGCCAGGCCGGGCAAGGCCAGTCTAGTCCAGTCCAGGCCACGTCACACAAGGCCAGGCCAGGCCAGGCCAGGCAAGACAAGGCAATGCAAGGCAAGTCCAGTCAATGACAGGTAAGGCCAGGCTGGGAGGGCAAGTCAAGGCCAGGACAGCCCACGAAACGCCAAGCCACGCCATGATAGGAAATGCAAGCCCAGGCCAGGCAAGAGCAGGTAAGGGCAGGCAAGGCCAGGTGAGGACATGCAAGTCCAGGCAAGGCCAGGGCAGGCAAAGGCAGGCAGGGCAAGGCCAGGCCAGGGCAGGCCAGGCAAGGCAATGCCAGGTAGGCCAGGCAAGGAAGGCCCAGGCCAGGCCAGGCCATGGCAGGGCAGGCAAGGCATGGCAAAGTAAGGCAAGGCAAGGCAAGCAAATGCAAGGCTAGGCAAGGCAAGGCAAGGCCAGGCCAGTCAGGGCCAGGCAAGGCAAGCAAGGGAAGTGCAGGCCAGTCAACGCCAGGCAAGGCAAGGCCTGGCCAGGCGAAGCCAGGCCACGCGAGGCAAGGCCAGTCAAGGCAAGGCAAGGTAAGGCAATGCAAGGTAAGTCCAGGACAGGCAATGCAAGGCCAGGTAAGGCCAGGCAAGATCAGGCAAGGCCAGGCAAGGCCAGGCAGACTAGGCCAGCCCAGTTCATGCAAAACCAGGCCAGACCAGGCCAGGCAAGGCAAGGCAAGAAATGGCAAGGTCAGGCAATGCAAGTCCAGGCCAGGCTAGGCTAGGCCAGGCCAGGCAAGGCCAGGCAAGGCAAGGCCTTGAAAATCACGGCAAGGTAAGGCCAGGCCAGGCCAGGCCAGACTAGGCAAGGCAATGTAATGCAAGGCAAGGCCAGGGGAGGGCAGGCCAGGCAAGAAATACAAGGCCGGGAAAGGCAAGGCCAGGCCAGGCAATGAAAGGCATGGCAATGCAAGGCAAGGCCAACGGAGGGCAGGCCAAAACAAGAAATGCAAGCCCAGGAAAGGCCAGGCCAGGCCACGCCAGGCAGGGCAAGGCTGTGAAATCGAAGGTAACGCAAGGTAAGGTAAGGCAAGGCAAGGCAAGGCAAAGCCAGGCAAGCCAGAAAAGGCAAGACCAGGCAAACCAAGGCAAGGCAATTTAAGGCAAAGCCAGTCCAGGCCAGGCAAGGCCAGGTAAGTCCAGGCCAGGGCAAGCCATGTCAGGCCATGCAAGGAAAGGCCAGGCAAGGCAAGGCAAGGAAAGGCAAAGCAAGGCAGGTCAAGGCAAAACATGGCCAAGCCAGCACAGGCCAGGCAAGGCAAATACCAGGCAATCCAGGCCAGGCACGGCAAGGCAAGGCAAGGCCATTCCAGGCAAGGAAAGGCAAGGAAAAGCCAGGCCAGGACAGTCATGCCAAGGCCATGAGAAAAAAAGCAAGGCAATGTAAAGCAAACCAAGGCCAGGGCA
>NW_026636801.1:0-2522 GCF_028554395.1 Pezoporus wallicus
GATTTACGGAAGGCTTCCAAACTTTGCGTACGCTTTCCAAACTAACCCAATTGCCAATTCAGTCTTTATGCAAGATGCCCTCTGCACCTTACAGACTATATAGAAGAAAAGAATATCTTTTATGAGATGGTCCTTGTCTGCTCCCGCAGTGATCCGAATGAGTCAAGGGGTCCCTCCAGGAAAAATTCTCGAGGGCCCTAGGGAGCCCTGTCCACAGCGGGACCTGAAGCCGAGCAGAGTGGGTCCCATCTGGGCAGCCAAATTGATTCGGAGAAAAATCCAGGAACAAACTTGCCAACAAAGTTTTCAAGCTGACAAGCAGGTATTCTTTATCATGGCGCCAGGAGACACAGGGGATAGCTCCTCCTAATGTGTGTCTCTCAATTGACACAGAAGCAGTCCTTTTGTAGCCACTGGGCATACATATATTCGTGAGGCTACGTATGGATTACATCGTTTTCCAGAGAGTTCCTCGCATGCGTACAGAATTGTGGTGGTGGTCTCTGATGGTCGATTACTTCTTCCAACAATCTTCATCACTTCTGGCAGCCTTTGAAGCACACACAGTAGATGCTCATATCAGTTTAATTGGTTCATTTGCACCAGAGACATAATAATCCTCCTATCCTCCTACTTATCAGTTAGTTTAACTGTAGCCCATCCTGGACACCTGTGGTTCCCATATACTCCTTATCCCTGTGTCCTGTTCTTCTAGACTGTTTTTCTTACAACTATGTCAACTATTACAGCTTATCTTGTGAGAATTCTCAGTATGTTCTCTAGCTGTACTCGATTCTTTTTCTCTATGTATCATGCACCTCAGTAATTTTCCATTGCTACTGTTACAAAGCCATCAAACTTAACATTGCTTAAAACTAATTCTATAGGTTTCAATGCTCCATTCTGCGATTTTGTGCACCCCTTGTCTCACTCTATAGCTGTACTGTCATGAGAGGGCACAAGTAAGTAGTACACAATTAAACCTTTAGGTGGGAAAATGAGCAGCGAAACTAATGTGGGTGGCACCGTTCCAAACTCAAAGTCTACTGAAGAGGCCAAACACCAGCTTTCTGTCCTGGCTTGTCAGTTATTGGAGCAGAGGCCTAATATTCATGCTCTAGTCATTCTGCTAGAGGAGGGATAGGAGAGAGCTACAGAAAAATCACACACAATCTCACTGTCTGCAGCAGAGAAACAGCGCCAGCTTTCTGTCCTGAGTCTTTGGCTACGGGAGCAGCGGGCAAACATTCATGCTCTATTCACTCTGCTGAAGGACAGCCGAGAGCATTCGCCACAGAGGTTGGATTCAAATGGACTTTACGGTGGAAAAGCGAGGAGTGACAGCAAAGCTCACTTTGTGCAGAAGAAGCCCAGCACCATCTTTCTGTCCTGCATCTTCGCCTGTGGGAGCAGAGACCAAACATTCGTGCTCCACTCATTCTGCTGCAAGAAAGCAGAGAGGGGGCACCATAGAGGTTGGACTCAAACTGTCTTTTAGGTGGAGACCGAGGAGTGACAGCAATGCTGGTGGCCTCTTTTGCAAAGCTCACTGTCCGTTGCAGAGGCCCAGCACCCGCTTTCTGTCCCGCGTCTTCGGCTGTGGGAGCAGAGGCCAAATATTCATGCTCTACTCACTCTGCTGCAGGACAGCAGAGAGCAGCTCCACAGAGGATGGATTCAAAGGGACATTTAGGTGGGAAAGTGAAGAGTGAAAGCAATGCGGGTGTCACCCTTGCAAACCTCATTGTCTTCAGAAGAGGCACAGCACCAGTGTTCTGTCCTCCTTCGTCAGCTGTGGCAGCAGAGGCCAAACGTTCATGCTCTACTCACTCTGCTGCAGGACAGCCGAAAGCATTCACCCCAGAGATTGGATTCAAATGGATTTTACAGTGGGAAAGCGAGGAGTGACAGCAATGCGAGTGTCCTGTGTTCAGCAGTAGGGGTCATTTTTCTCCTTCTTGGTAGCTGGTGCAGTGCAGTGTTTTGACTTTCGGCCTGGGAACAGAGCTGATAGCGATGTTTTGGTTTGGCCAAGGACTTTCTGAGCTTCATGCTCTGCCAGGGAGGAGGGGAAGCCAGGAGGAAGCAGAGACAGGACACCTGACCCAAGCTAGCCAAAGAGGTATTCCATACCACAGCACGTCATGCCCAGGATGTAACTGGGAGTGAGCCGGAAGGGCTGGTGGACTGCAGGGTTGGAGGAGGTATCGGTCGGTGCTTGGTCGGGTTGGGGGGCGAGTTATTGGTTGGCTGGTGGTAAGGTGATGTATTCTATTCCCTTGCTATTTCCTTTATCATTATTATCATTGGTGATAGCAGTAGTGATTTCTGTTATACCTTAGTTACTCAACTGTTCTTATCTTAACCCGTAGGAGTTGCATTCTTTTTGATTCTCCTCTCTGTCCCTCCGGGAGTAGGGGGAGGGAAAGAAGGGGGGAAGTGAGTGAACGAGTTACGTGACTCGAGCGGCACCGTTGCAAAGCTCACTGTCTGCAGAAGAGGCCCAGCACCATATTTCTGTC
>NW_026636802.1:0-2500 GCF_028554395.1 Pezoporus wallicus
GACCAAAACCAACCCGGGCCCCGCCCGGCAGCTTTGGTGACTCTAGATAACCTCGAGCCGATCGCACGCCCCCGCGGCGGCGACGACCCATTCGAATGTCTGCCCTATCAACTTTCGATGGTACTGTCTGTGCCTACCATGGTGACCACGGGTGACGGGGAATCAGGGTTCGATTCCGGAGAGGGAGCCTGAGAAACGGCTACCACATCCAAGGAAGGCAGCAGCCGCGGTAATTCCAGCTCCAATAGCGTATATTAAAGTTGTTGCGGTTAAAAAGCTCGTAGTTGGATCTTGGGATCGAGCTGGCGGTCCCGCGCCCCTACCTCTCGGCGCCCCCTCGATGCTCTTAGCTGAGCGTTTACTTTGAGAAAATTAGAGTGTTCAAAGCAGGCCGGCCGCCGGCATACTGCAGCTAGGAATTAATTCCGATAACGAACGAGACTCTGGCATGCTAACTAGTTACGCGACCCCCGAGCGGTCGGCGTCCAACTTCTTAGAGGGACAAGTGGCGTTCAGCCACCCGAGATCGAGCAATAACAGGTCTGTGATGCCCTTAGATGTCCGGGGCCGCACGCGCGCTACACTGACTGGCTCAGCTTGTGCCTACCCTCCGCCGGCAGGCGCGGGTAACCCGTTGAACCCCATTCGTGATGGGGATCGGGGATTGCAATTGTTCCCCGTGAACGAGGAATTCCCAGTAAGTGCGGGTCATAAGCTCGCGTTGATTAAGTCCCTGCCCTTTGTACACACCGCCCGTCGCTACTACCGATTGGATGGTTTAGTGAGGTCCTCGGATCGGCCCCGGCGGGGTCGGCCACGGCCCTGCCGGAGCGTCGAGAAGACGGTCGAACTTGACTATCTAGAGGAAGTAAAAGTCGTAACAAGGTTTCCGTAGGTGAACCTGCGGAAGGATCATTACCGGAGGGGGGCGCTGGTGCGCGCCGGGCGTCCGGCCGCGCCGCGCCGCTCGACTCCGTTCCGCTCGCCTGGCGGTCGCGCGCCGAGAGGGGGGGTCCCCGCGGGGGGGCCCCGGGCGCGCGCGCCGCGGGCTTCCCGTTTCCGCTCATCTCCCCCACCCCCCCCCCGCTACCGTCGCAGCCTCCGGGCTCCGCGCGCCCCCTGCTGGCGGGGCCGCGGCGCCGCGCGCGCGCCCCCCCCCCCCCCCCCCGCCCGCCCGCCGCTATCGCGGCCGGCGCCGGTCCGCCGCCGGTCCGCCTTCCCGAGCCGAGCCGAGCCGAGCCGGGTTGGCGGTCCGAGCCCCGTGTCTCCTCCCGGGCGCAGCGCCGGGCTACTGAGGGAAACCCCGGGTCCCGGTCGAAGGAGGACGGAGGTGGTGGCGGCGGACGTCGGGCGCGCCCCTGCGGGCGGACGCTCCCCCGCCGGCGGCAGCCGGGGGAGGCACCCCCGCGGGGCCCTTCGGGTCGTTTCCCTCACCCCAGGGCCAGGTACCTAGCGCCCGCGCTCGCGCGGCCGTCCGTCCGTCCCCGCCGCCGGGCGGGGGCCGGAGGCCGCGGAGCCGGGCGGGGGTTTAAAGACTCGGGCGGCTCGGCGTCGACCCGGTAGGGCCGGGTTGCGGGTGCGTGGCGGCGGCGCCGCCTTCAGGGGTGGGAGTCGCTCCCGCGGAGCCCCTGAGGGAGGGGGCCGGCGCCCGCGCTCGCTCCCGCCGCCGGGCAGCCGCGCCGGGGAGGGGGTCCCGCTGCCCCCCCTCTCTCCGCGGTCCGGTCTCGGCGGAAGAGAGCCGCGGCGCTGTCGGCCGCGCGCTCGACCCGCCCGCCTCGAGCGGACGACCCCCCGGCGGGAGCGCGGGCTCACCGTCGGGGGTCGGGGATCGGCGAGTTCCCCGCGCCGGCGGGGTCTCGCCCGGGCGACCGTCGGGTCGCCGCCGCGCCTCAGTCCGACCCCCTGGCGCGGCGCGGCGCCGCGCTCGCGCTCCGGCGCGCTCCGTTCCTCGGCGCCGGCCGGCCGAAGCCTTCGGCGGTCCCCCCGCCGCCGGCTGCCGGCGACGTCGGCACCCCGGCCCGCCGCCCCCGGCGGCGGCGGTACCACCGCCGCTCCGCGCGCCGGTCGTCCCGGAGGGTGCCCGCCACCGGTCGCGACGGCCGTCCCGGGCCGGGCCTCCCCCGTCGCTGTCCCTTGCCTGCCCTCCCCGGCCGAGCCGGGCAAGGAAGGGGGGCGGGCAGCCGGCGGGGGGGGGGGGGGGGAGGGCGGCTGACTGTCGGTCTCCGCGTGGAAACGGGGAGAGCGAGCGCTGCCCCCCCCCCCCCCCCCCCCTCAGCCCGGCTCAGAGCCGCCTGCCTTTCGTGCCCGGCCCGTGTGCTCGCGGCGAGGTGAGCGGAGGGTGACAGGCGGCGGCGGTTCCGGGAGGGCGGCCGGCCCGTCCCGGTGGACGGGTGCCGTCGGGCGGCCCCGCGGGCGGCGGAGGCGCCGCGCCAGCCGCGGGGATGGGGCTCCGGTGGTCGCCGCTTCTCCGGCGCGGCGGTGGAGCCGCGGAGGTGCCGGC
>NW_026636802.1:10000-24534 GCF_028554395.1 Pezoporus wallicus
GCTAGTGCTCTGCTTCTTCAGCACACAAGCAGCTTTGCAACGGGGTCACCATCATTGCAGTCTCTCCTCGGTTTCATACCTAAAAGTCCATTTGAATCCAAATTCTCAGGTGGTGTCTCTCAGCTGCCCAGCAGCACAGTGAGTACAGCACGAACGTTTGGCCTCTGCTCCCACAGCAGAAGAGCCAGGATTGAAAGCTGGTGCTGGACCTGTTCAGCACACAATCCCTTTACATTGGTGCCTCCATCGTTGCTTTCACTGCTCACTTTCATACAGGAAAAGCATTTGAATGGAATCAGTCCAGAGCCTGCTCTCTGCTGCGCAGCAACACAGTCAGCACAGAATGAACAGTGGCATCTGCTCACACGGCAGAAGGAGCAGCAGGGAAAGCTAGTGCTCTGCTTCTTCAGCACACAAGCAGCTTTGCAACGGGGTCACCATCATTGCAGTCTCTCCTCGGTTTCATACCTAAAAGTCCATTTGAATCCAAATTCTCAGGTGGTGTCTCTCAGCTGCCCAGCAGCACAGTGAGTACAGCACGAACGTTTGGCCTCTGCTCCCACAGCAGAAGAGCCAGGATTGAAAGCTGGTGCTGGACCTGTTCAGCACACAATCCCATTTACATTGGTGCATCCATCGTTGCTTTCACTGCTCACTTTCATACAGGAAAAGCATTTGAATGGAATCAGTCCAGAGCCTGCTCTCTGCTGCGCAGCAACACAGTCAGCACAGAATGAACAGTGGCATCTGCTCACACGGCAGAAGGAGCAGCAGGGAAAGCTAGTGCTCTGCTTCTTCAGCACACAAGCAGCTTTGCAACGGGGTCACCATCATTGCAGTCTCTCCTCGGTTTCATACCTAAAAGTCCATTTGAATCCAAATTCTCAGGTGGTGTCTCTCAGCTGCCCAGCAGCACAGTGAGTACAGCACGAACGTTTGGCCTCTGCTCCCACAGCAGAAGAGCCAGGATTGAAAGCTGGTGCTGGACCTGTTCAGCACACAATCCCCTTTACATTGGTGCCTCCATCGTTGCTTTCACTGCTCACTTTCATACAGGAAAAGCATTTGAATGGAATCAGTCCAGAGCCTGCTCTCTGCTGCGCAGCAACACAGTCAGCACAGAATGAACAGTGGCATCTGCTCACACGGCAGAAGGAGCAGCAGGGAAAGCTAGTGCTCTGCTTCTTCAGCACACAAGCAGCTTTGCAACGGGGTCACCATCATTGCAGTCTCTCCTCGGTTTCATACCTAAAAGTCCATTTGAATCCAAATTCTCAGGTGGTGTCTCTCAGCTGCCCAGCAGCACAGTGAGTACAGCACGAACGTTTGGCCTCTGCTCCCACAGCAGAAGAGCCAGGATTGAAAGCTGGTGCTGGACCTGTTCAGCACACAATCCCCTTTACATTGGTGCCTCCATCGTTGCTTTCACTGCTCACTTTCATACAGGAAAAGCATTTGAATGGAATCAGTCCAGAGCCTGCTCTCTGCTGCGCAGCAACACAGTCAGCACAGAATGAACAGTGGCATCTGCTCACACGGCAGAAGGAGCAGCAGGGAAAGCTAGTGCTCTGCTTCTTCAGCACACAAGCAGCTTTGCAACGGGGTCACCATCATTGCAGTCTCTCCTCGGTTTCATACCTAAAAGTCCATTTGAATCCAAATTCTCAGGTGGTGTCTCTCAGCTGCCCAGCAGCACAGTGAGTACAGCACGAACGTTTGGCCTCTGCTCCCACAGCAGAAGAGCCAGGATTGAAAGCTGGTGCTGGACCTGTTCAGCACACAATCCCCTTTACATTGGTGCCTCCATCGTTGCTTTCACTGCTCACTTTCATACAGGAAAAGCATTTGAATGGAATCAGTCCAGAGCCTGCTCTCTGCTGCGCAGCAACACAGTCAGCACAGAATGAACAGTGGCATCTGCTCACACGGCAGAAGGAGCAGCAGGGAAAGCTAGTGCTCTGCTTCTTCAGCACACAAGCAGCTTTGCAACGGGGTCACCATCATTGCAGTCTCTCCTCGGTTTCATACCTAAAAGTCCATTTGAATCCAAATTCTCAGGTGGTGTCTCTCAGCTGCCCAGCAGCACAGTGAGTACAGCACGAACGTTTGGCCTCTGCTCCCACAGCAGAAGAGCCAGGATTGAAAGCTGGTGCTGGACCTGTTCAGCACACAATCCCCTTTACATTGGTGCCTCCATCGTTGCTTTCACTGCTCACTTTCATACAGGAAAAGCATTTGAATGGAATCAGTCCAGAGCCTGCTCTCTGCTGCGCAGCAACACAGTCAGCACAGAATGAACAGTGGCATCTGCTCACACGGCAGAAGGAGCAGCAGGGAAAGCTAGTGCTCTGCTTCTTCAGCACACAAGCAGCTTTGCAACGGGGTCACCATCATTGCAGTCTCTCCTCGGTTTCATACCTAAAAGTCCATTTGAATCCAAATTCTCAGGTGGTGTCTCTCAGCTGCCCAGCAGCACAGTTGAGTACAGCACGAACGTTTGGCCTCTGCTCCCACAGCAGAAGAGCCAGGATTGAAAGCTGGTGCTGGACCTGTTCAGCACACAATCCCCTTTACATTGGTGCCTCCATCGTTGCTTTCACTGCTCACTTTCATACAGGAAAAGCATTTGAATGGAATCAGTCCAGAGCCTGCTCTCTGCTGCGCAGCAACACAGTCAGCACAGAATGAACAGTGGCATCTGCTCACACGGCAGAAGGAGCAGCAGGGAAAGCTAGTGCTCTGCTTCTTCAGCACACAAGCAGCTTTGCAACGGGGTCACCATCATTGCAGTCTCTCCTCGGTTTCATACCTAAAAGTCCATTTGAATCCAAATTCTCAGGTGGTGTCTCTCAGCTGCCCAGCAGCACAGTGAGTACAGCACGAACGTTTGGCCTCTGCTCCCACAGCAGAAGAGCCAGGATTGAAAGCTGGTGCTGGACCTGTTCAGCACACAATCCCCTTTACATTGGTGCCTCCATCGTTGCTTTCACTGCTCACTTTCATACAGGAAAAGCATTTGAATGGAATCAGTCCAGAGCCTGCTCTCTGCTGCGCAGCAACACAGTCAGCACAGAATGAACAGTGGCATCTGCTCACACGGCAGAAGGAGCAGCAGGGAAAGCTAGTGCTCTGCTTCTTCAGCACACAAGCAGCTTTGCAACGGGGTCACCATCATTGCAGTCTCTCCTCGGTTTCATACCTAAAAGTCCATTTGAATCCAAATTCTCAGGTGGTGTCTCTCAGCTGCCCAGCAGCACAGTGAGTACAGCACGAACGTTTGGCCTCTGCTCCCACAGCAGAAGAGCCAGGATTGAAAGCTGGTGCTGGACCTGTTCAGCACACAATCCCCTTTACATTGGTGCCTCCATCGTTGCTTTCACTGCTCACTTTCATACAGGAAAAGCATTTGAATGGAATCAGTCCAGAGCCTGCTCTCTGCTGCGCAGCAACACAGTCAGCACAGAATGAACAGTGGCATCTGCTCACACGGCAGAAGGAGCAGCAGGGAAAGCTAGTGCTCTGCTTCTTCAGCACACAAGCAGCTTTGCAACGGGGTCACCATCATTGCAGTCTCTCCTCGGTTTCATACCTAAAAGTCCATTTGAATCCAAATTCTCAGGTGGTGTCTCTCAGCTGCCCAGCAGCACAGTGAGTACAGCACGAACGTTTGGCCTCTGCTCCCACAGCAGAAGAGCCAGGATTGAAAGCTGGTGCTGGACCTGTTCAGCACACAATCCCCTTTACATTGGTGCCTCCATCGTTGCTTTCACTGCTCACTTTCATACAGGAAAAGCATTTGAATGGAATCAGTCCAGAGCCTGCTCTCTGCTGCGCAGCAACACAGTCAGCACAGAATGAACAGTGGCATCTGCTCACACGGCAGAAGGAGCAGCAGGGAAAGCTAGTGCTCTGCTTCTTCAGCACACAAGCAGCTTTGCAACGGGGTCACCATCATTGCAGTCTCTCCTCGGTTTCATACCTAAAAGTCCATTTGAATCCAAATTCTCAGGTGGTGTCTCTCAGCTGCCCAGCAGCACAGTGAGTACAGCACGAACGTTTGGCCTCTGCTCCCACAGCAGAAGAGCCAGGATTGAAAGCTGGTGCTGGACCTGTTCAGCACACAATCCCCTTTACATTGGTGCCTCCATCGTTGCTTTCACTGCTCACTTTCATACAGGAAAAGCATTTGAATGGAATCAGTCCAGAGCCTGCTCTCTGCTGCGCAGCAACACAGTCAGCACAGAATGAACAGTGGCATCTGCTCACACGGCAGAAGGAGCAGCAGGGAAAGCTAGTGCTCTGCTTCTTCAGCACACAAGCAGCTTTGCAACGGGGTCACCATCATTGCAGTCTCTCCTCGGTTTCATACCTAAAAGTCCATTTGAATCCAAATTCTCAGGTGGTGTCTCTCAGCTGCCCAGCAGCACAGTGAGTACAGCACGAACGTTTGGCCTCTGCTCCCACAGCAGAAGAGCCAGGATTGAAAGCTGGTGCTGGACCTGTTCAGCACACAATCCCCTTTACATTGGTGCCTCCATCGTTGCTTTCACTGCTCACTTTCATACAGGAAAAGCATTTGAATGGAATCAGTCCAGAGCCTGCTCTCTGCTGCGCAGGAACACAGTCAGCACAGAATGAACAGTGGCATCTGCTCACACGGCAGAAGGAGCAGCAGGGAAAGCTAGTGCTCTGCTTCTTCAGCACACAAGCAGCTTTGCAACGGGGTCACCATCATTGCAGTCTCTCCTCGGTTTCATACCTAAAAGTCCATTTGAATCCAAATTCTCAGGTGGTGTCTCTCAGCTGCCCAGCAGCACAGTTAGTACAGCACGAACGTTTGGCCTCTGCTCCCACAGCAGAAGAGCCAGGATTGAAAGCTGGTGCTGGACCTGTTCAGCACACAATCCCCTTTACATTGGTGCCTCCATCGTTGCTTTCACTGCTCACTTTCATACAGGAAAAGCATTTGAATGGAATCAGTCCAGAGCCTGCTCTCTGCTGCGCAGGAACACAGTCAGCACAGAATGAACAGTGGCATCTGCTCACACGGCAGAAGGAGCAGCAGGGAAAGCTAGTGCTCTGCTTCTTCAGCACACAAGCAGCTTTGCAACGGGGTCACCATCATTGCAGTCTCTCCTCGGTTTCATACCTAAAAGTCCATTTGAATCCAAATTCTCAGGTGGTGTCTCTCAGCTGCCCAGCAGCACAGTTAGTACAGCACGAACGTTTGGCCTCTGCTCCCACAGCAGAAGAGCCAGGATTGAAAGCTGGTGCTGGACCTGTTCAGCACACAATCCCTTTTACATTGGTGCATCCATCGTTGCTTTCACTGCTCACTTTCATACAGGAAAAGCATTTGAATGGAATCAGTCCAGAGCCTGCTCTCTGCTGCGCAGCAACACAGTCAGCACAGAATGAACAGTGGCATCTGCTCACACGGCAGAAGGAGCAGCAGGGAAAGCTAGTGCTCTGCTTCTTCAGCACACAAGCAGCTTTGCAACGGGGTCACCATCATTGCAGTCTCTCCTCGGTTTCATACCTAAAAGTCCATTTGAATCCAAATTCTCAGGTGGTGTCTCTCAGCTGCCCAGCAGCACAGTGAGTACAGCACGAACGTTTGGCCTCTGCTCCCACAGCAGAAGAGCCAGGATTGAAAGCTGGTGCTGGACCTGTTCAGCACACAATCCCCTTTACATTGGTGCCTCCATCGTTGCTTTCACTGCTCACTTTCATACAGGAAAAGCATTTGAATAGAATCAGTCCAGAGCCTGCTCTCTGCTGGCAGCAACACAGCACAGAATGAACAGTGGCATCTGCTCACACGGCAGAAGGAGCAGCAGGGAAAGCTAGTGCTCTGCTTCTTCAGCACACAAGCAGCTTTGCAACGGGGTCACCATCATTGCAGTCTCTCCTCGGTTTCATACCTAAAAGTCCATTTGAATCCAAATTCTCAGGTGGTGTCTCTCAGCTGCCCAGCAGCACAGTGAGTACAGCACGAACGTTTGGCCTCTGCTCCCACAGCAGAAGAGCCAGGATTGAAAGCTGGTGCTGGACCTGTTCAGCACACAATCCCCTTTACATTGGTGCCTCCATCGTTGCTTTCACTGCTCACTTTCATACAGGAAAAGCATTTGAATGGAATCAGTCCAGAGCCTGCTCCCTGCTGCGCAGCAACACAGTCAGCACAGAATGAACAGTGGCATCTGCTCACACGGCAGAAGGAGCAGCAGGGAAAGCTAGTGCTCTGCTTCTTCAGCACACAAGCAGCTTTGCAACGGGGTCACCATCATTGCAGTCTCTCCTCGGTTTCATACCTAAAAGTCCATTTGAATCCAAATTCTCAGGTGGTGTCTCTCAGCTGCCCAGCAGCACAGTGAGTACAGCACGAACGTTT
Source organism: Pezoporus wallicus (assembly GCF_028554395.1). Taxonomy (NCBI): domain Eukaryota; kingdom Metazoa; phylum Chordata; class Aves; order Psittaciformes; family Psittacidae; genus Pezoporus; species Pezoporus wallicus. Next base: position 16,395 of record NW_026636802.1, read on the forward strand.
GGCCTCTGCTCCCACAGCAGAAGAGCCAGGATTGAAAGCTGGTGCTGGACCTGTTCAGCACACAATCCCCTTTACATTGGTGCCTCCATCGTTGCTTTCACTGCTCACTTTCATACAGGAAAAGCATTTGAATGGAATCAGTCCAGAGCCTGCTCTCTGCTGCGCAGGAACACAGTCAGCACAGAATGAACAGTGGCATCTGCTCACACGGCAGAAGGAGCAGCAGGGAAAGCTAGTGCTCTGCTTCTTCAGCACACAAGCAGCTTTGCAACGGGGTCACCATCATTGCAGTCTCTCCTCGGCTTCATACCTAAAAGTCCATTTGAATCCAAATTCTCAGGTGGTGTCTCTCAGCTGCCCAGCAGCACAGTGAGTACAGCACGAACGTTTGGCCTCTGCTCCCACAGCAGAAGAGCCAGGATTGAAAGCTGGTGCTGGACCTGTTCAGCACACAATCCCCTTTACATTGGTGCCTCCATCGTTGCTTTCACTGCTCACATTCATACAGGAAAAGCATTTGAATGGAATCAGTCCAGAGCCTGCTCTCTGCTGCGCAGCAACACAGTCAGCACAGAATGAACAGTGGCATCTGCTCACACGGCAGAAGGAGCAGCAGGGAAAGCTAGTGCTCTGCTTCTTCAGCACACAAGCAGCTTTGCAACGGGGTCACCATCATTGCAGTCTCTCCTCGGTTTCATACCTAAAAGTCCATTTGAATCCAAATTCTCAGGTGGTGTCTCTCAGCTGCCCAGCAGCACAGTGAGTACAGCACGAACGTTTGGCCTCTGCTCCCACAGCAGAAGAGCCAGGATTGAAAGCTGGTGCTGGACCTGTTCAGCACACAATCCCCTTTACATTGGTGCCTCCATCGTTGCTTTCACTGCTCACTTTCATACAGGAAAAGCATTTGAATGGAATCAGTCCAGAGCCTGCTCTCTGCTGCGCAGCAACACAGTCAGCACAGAATGAACAGTGGCATCTGCTCACACGGCAGAAGGAGCAGCAGGGAAAGCTAGTGCTCTGCTTCTTCAGCACACAAGCAGCTTTGCAACGGGGTCACCATCATTGCAGTCTCTCCTCGGTTTCATACCTAAAAGTCCATTTGAATCCAAATTCTCAGGTGGTGTCTCTCAGCTGCCCAGCAGCACAGTGAGTACAGCACGAACGTTTGGCCTCTGCTCCCACAGCAGAAGAGCCAGGATTGAAAGCTGGTGCTGGACCTGTTCAGCACACAATCCCCTTTACATTGGTGCCTCCATCGTTGCTTTCACTGCTCACTTTCATACAGGAAAAGCATTTGAATGGAATCAGTCCAGAGCCTGCTCTCTGCTGCGCAGGAAGACAGTCAGCACAGAATGAACAGTGGCATCTGCTCACACGGCAGAAGGAGCAGCAGGGAAAGCTAGTGCTCTGCTTCTTCAGCACACAAGCAGCTTTGCAACGGGGTCACCATCATTGCAGTCTCTCCTCGGTTTCATACCTAAAAGTCCATTTGAATCCAAATTCTCAGGTGGTGTCTCTCAGCTGCCCAGCAGCACAGTTAGTACAGCACGAACGTTTGGCCTCTGCTCCCACAGCAGAAGAGCCAGGATTGAAAGCTGGTGCTGGACCTGTTCAGCACACAATCCCCTTTACATTGGTGCCTCCATCGTTGCTTTCACTGCTCACTTTCATACTGCGCAGGAACACAGTCAGCACAGAATGAACAGTGGCATCTGCTCACACGGCAGAAGGAGCAGCAGGGAAAGCTAGTGCTCTGCTTCTTCAGCACACAAGCAGCTTTGCAACGGGGTCACCATCATTGCAGTCTCTCCTCGGCTTCATACCTAAAAGTCCATTTGAATCCAAATTCTCAGGTGGTGTCTCTCAGCTGCCCAGCAGCACAGTGAGTACAGCACGAACGTTTGGCCTCTGCTCCCACAGCAGAAGAGCCAGGATTGAAAGCTGGTGCTGGACCTGTTCAGCACACAATCCCCTTTACATTGGTGCCTCCATCGTTGCTTTCACTGCTCACTTTCATACAGGAAAAGCATTTGAATGGAATCAGTCCAGAGCCTGCTCCCTGCTGGCAGCCACACAGCACAGAATGAACAGTGGCATCTGCTCACACGGCAGAAGGAGCAGCAGGGAAAGCTAGTGCTCTGCTTCTTCAGCACACAAGCAGCTTTGCAACGGGGTCACCATCATTGCAGTCTCTCCTCGGTTTCATACCTAAAAGTCCATTTGAATCCAAATTCTCAGGTGGTGTCTCTCAGCTGCCCAGCAGCACAGTGAGTACAGCACGAACGTTTGGCCTCTGCTCCCACAGCAGAAGAGCCAGGATTGAAAGCTGGTGCTGGACCTGTTCAGCACACAATCCCCTTTACATTGGTGCATCCATCGTTGCTTTCACTGCTCACTTTCATACAGGAAAAGCATTTGAATGGAATCAGTCCAGAGCCTGCTCTCTGCTGCGCAGCAACACAGTCAGCACAGAATGAACAGTGGCATCTGCTCACACGGCAGAAGGAGCAGCAGGGAAAGCTAGTGCTCTGCTTCTTCAGCACACAAGCAGCTTTGCAACGGGGTCACCATCATTGCAGTCTCTCCTCGGTTTCATACCTAAAAGTCCATTTGAATCCAAATTCTCAGGTGGTGTCTCTCAGCTGCCCAGCAGCACAGTTAGTACAGCACGAACGTTTGGCCTCTGCTCCCACAGCAGAAGAGCCAGGATTGAAAGCTGGTGCTGGACCTGTTCAGCACACAATCCCTTTACATTGGTGCCTCCATCGTTGCTTTCACTGCTCACTTTCATACAGGAAAAGCATTTGAATGGAATCAGTCCAGAGCCTGCTCTCTGCTGCGCAGCAACACAGTCAGCACAGAATGAACAGTGGCATCTGCTCACACGGCAGAAGGAGCAGCAGGGAAAGCTAGTGCTCTGCTTCTTCAGCACACAAGCAGCTTTGCAACGGGGTCACCATCATTGCAGTCTCTCCTCGGTTTCATACCTAAAAGTCCATTTGAATCCAAATTCTCAGGTGGTGTCTCTCAGCTGCCCAGCAGCACAGTGAGTACAGCACGAACGTTTGGCCTCTGCTCCCACAGCAGAAGAGCCAGGATTGAAAGCTGGTGCTGGACCTGTTCAGCACACAATCCCCTTTACATTGGTGCCTCCATCGTTGCTTTCACTGCTCACTTTCATACAGGAAAAGCATTTGAATGGAATCAGTCCAGAGCCTGCTCTCTGCTGCGCAGCAACACAGCACAGAATGAACAGTGGCATCTGCTCACACGGCAGAAGGAGCAGCAGGGAAAGCTAGTGGTCTGCTTCTTCAGCACACAAACAGCTTTGCAACGGGGTCACCATCATTGCAGTCTCTCCTCGGTTTCCTACCTAAAAGTCACAAGTACAGCACGAACGTTTGGCCTCTGCTCCCACAGCAGAAGAGCCAGGATTGAAAGCTGGTGCTGGACCTGTTCAGCACACAATCCCTTTTACATTGGTGCACTCATCGTTGCTTTCACTGCTCACTTTCATACAGGAAAAGCATTTGAATGGAATCAGTCCAGAGCCTGCTCTCTGCTGCGCAGCAACACAGTCAGCACAGAATGAACAGTGGCATCTGCTCACACGGCAGAAGGAGCAGCAGGGAAAGCTAGTGCTCTGCTTCTTCAGCACACAAGCAGCTTTGCAACGGGGTCACCATCATTGCAGTCTCTCCTCGGTTTCATACCTAAAAGTCCATTTGAATCCAAATTCTCAGGTGGTGTCTCTCAGCTGCCCAGCAGCACAGTGAGTACAGCACGAACGTTTGGCCTCTGCTCCCACAGCAGAAGAGCCAGGATTGAAAGCTGGTGCTGGACCTGTTCAGCACACAATCCCCTTTACATTGGTGCCTCCATCGTTGCTTTCACTGCTCACTTTCATACAGGAAAAGCATTTGAATGGAATCAGTCCAGAGGCTGCTCTCTGCTGCGCAGCAACACAGTCAGCACAGAATGAACAGTGGCATCTGCTCACACGGCAGAAGGAGCAGCAGGGAAAGCTAGTGCTCTGCTTCTTCAGCACACAAGCAGCTTTGCAACGGGGTCACCATCATTGCAGTCTCTCCTCGGTTTCATACCTAAAAGTCCATTTGAATCCAAATTCTCAGGTGGTGTCTCTCAGCTGCCCAGCAGCACAGTGAGTACAGCACGAACGTTTGGCCTCTGCTCCCACAGCAGAAGAGCCAGGATTGAAAGCTGGTGCTGGACCTGTTCAGCACACAATCCCCTTTACATTGGTGCCTCCATCGTTGCTTTCACTGCTCACTTTCATACAGGAAAAGCATTTGAATGGAATCAGTCCAGAGCCTGCTCTCTGCTGCGCAGCAACACAGTCAGCACAGAATGAACAGTGGCATCTGCTCACACGGCAGAAGGAGCAGCAGGGAAAGCTAGTGCTCTGCTTCTTCAGCACACAAGCAGCTTTGCAACGGGGTCACCATCATTGCAGTCTCTCCTCGGTTTCATACCTAAAAGTCCATTTGAATCCAAATTCTCAGGTGGTGTCTCTCAGCTGCCCAGCAGCACAGTTAGTACAGCACGAACGTTTGGCCTCTGCTCCCACAGCAGAAGAGCCAGGATTGAAAGCTGGTGCTGGACCTGTTCAGCACACAATCCCTTTTACATTGGTGCATTCATCGTCTGCTCCCACAGCAGAAGAGCCAGGATTGAAAGCTGGTGCTGGACCTGTTCAGCACACAATCCCCTTTACATTGGTGCATCCATCGTTGCTTTCACTGCTAACACTCATACAGGAAAAGCATTTGAATGGAATCAGTCCAGAGCCTGCTCTCTGCTGCGCAGCAACACAGTCAGCACAGAATGAACAGTGGCATCTGCTCACACGGCAGAAGGAGCAGCAGGGAAAGCTAGTGCTCTGCTTCTTCAGCACACAAGCAGCTTTGCAACGGGGTCACCATCATTGCAGTCTCTCCTCGGTTTCATACCTAAAAGTCCATTTGAATCCAAATTCTCAGGTGGTGTCTCTCAGCTGCCCAGCAGCACAGTGAGTACAGCACGAACGTTTGGCCTCTGCTCCCACAGCAGAAGAGCCAGGATTGAAAGCTGGTGCTGGACCTGTTCAGCACACAATCCCCTTTACATTGGTGCATCCATCGTTGCTTTCACTGCTCACTTTCATACAGGAAAAGCATTTGAATGGAATCAGTCCAGAGGCTGCTCTCTGCTGCGCAGCAACACAGTCAGCACAGAATGAACAGTGGCATCTGCTCACACGGCAGAAGGAGCAGCAGGGAAAGCTAGTGCTCTGCTTCTTCAGCACACAAGCAGCTTTGCAACGGGGTCACCATCATTGCAGTCTCTCCTCGGTTTCATACCTAAAAGTCCATTTGAATCCAAATTCTCAGGTGGTGTCTCTCAGCTGCCCAGCAGCACAGTGAGTACAGCACGAACGTTTGGCCTCTGCTCCCACAGCAGAAGAGCCAGGATTGAAAGCTGGTGCTGGACCTGTTCAGCACACAATCACCTTTACATTGGTGCATCCATCGTTGCTTTCACTGCTCACATTCATACAGGAAAAGCATTTGAATGGAATCAGTCCAGAGCCTGCTCTCTGCTGCGCAGCAACACAGTCAGCACAGAATGAACAGTGGCATCTGCTCACACGGCAGAAGGACCAGCAGGGAAAGCTAGTGCTCTGCTTCTTCAGCACACAAGCAGCTTTGCAACGGGGTCACCATCATTGCAGTCTCTCCTCGGTTTCATACCTAAAAGTCCATTTGAATCCAAATTCTCAGGTGGTGTCTCTCAGCTGCCCAGCAGCACAGTGAGTACAGCACGAACGTTTGGCCTCTGCTCCCACAGCAGAAGAGCCAGGATTGAAAGCTGGTGCTGGACCTGTTCAGCACACAATCCCCTTTACATTGGTGCCTCCATCGTTGCTTTCACTGCTCACTTTCATACAGGAAAAGCATTTGAATGGAATCAGTCCAGAGCCTGCTCTCTGCTGTGCAGGAACACAGTCAGCACAGAATGAACAGTGGCATCTGCTCACACGGCAGAAGGAGCAGCAGGGAAAGCTAGTGCTCTGCTTCTTCAGCACACAAGCAGCTTTGCAAAGGGGTCACCATCATTGCCATTTTTTGTCAAATTCCAGCCCTTTGGAAGACATTTTTTTCCTTTTCTAACCCATTTTTCTCAATTTCTAGCCCTTTTAAAGCCATTCTTTCTTTTTCTAAGCTGTTTTTGTCAAATTCCAACCCTTTTGAAGCCATTTTTTTCCTTTTGTAACCCTTTTTTGTCAATTTCTAACAATTTTTTAGACTTTTTTCCTTTTCTAGCCCCTGTTACCCATCTCTCGGTTGTTTGAAGCCTTTTTTGATTTCCTTTTCTAAACCATTTTTGTCCATTTCTCAACGCTTTTATGACGTTTTTGGCTATTTCTAAGCAATTTTTGCTTTTTCAATCCCCTTTGAAACTCATTGAAAGCCATTTTTGGCCATTTCTATCGTATCGTTGGCAAGTCTCAAAGGGTTTTAAACCAGTTTTTTCCTTTTCTTACTAGTTTTTGCCCCATTTTTTCCTGTTTTCAGTCATTTTTGGCCATTTCTAACCCATTTTGGTGAATTTCTAACCCGTTTTAAGCCATTTTCCCCTTTTCTAACCCTTTTTTGTCCAATTCCAGCCCTTTGGAAGCCATTTTTTTCCTTTTCTAACCCATTTTTGTCAATTTCTAAAAATTTTTTAGCATTTTTTCCCCTTTTCTAACCCATTTTGCCCCATTTCTAAGTTGTTTGAATGCTTGCTTTATTTAACTTTTCTAACCCATTTTCTCAATTTCTATCTTTTTTTAAGCAGTTTTTTTTTCCTTTTCTAACCAATTTTTCTCAATTTCTAACCCTTTTAAAGCCATTCTTTCCTTTTCTAAGCTATTTTTGTCAAATTCCAACCCTTTGTAATGCTTTTTTTTTCGTTTGTGACCCTTTTTTTGTCAATTTCTAACAACTTTTTAGAAGTTTTTTCCTTTTGTAACCCCTTTTTGCCTATCTCTAAGTCATTTGAAGCCTTTTTTGATTTCCTTTTCTAAGCCTTTTTTCTCTTTTTCTTACTAGTTTTTGCCCCATTTTTTCCTGTTTTCAGTCATTTTTGGCCATTTCTAACCCGTTTCAAGCCATTTTCTCCTTTCTAACTCATTTTTGTCAAATTCCAGGGCTTTTGAAGCCATTTTTGTCCTTTTCTAACCCATTTCTGTCAATTTCTAACAATTTTTAGCAGTTTTTTCCCTTTTCTAACCCATTTTTGCCCATTTCTAAGCCATTTGGAGGCTTTTTTTTATTTGCCTTTTCCAACCCATTTTTGTCAATTTCTATCAATTTTTTTAGCATTTTTTTCCTTTTCTAACCCATTTTTCTCAATTTCTAACCCTTTTAAAGCTATTTTTTCCTTTTCTAAGCTGTTTTTGCCAAATTCCAACTGTTTTTAAGCCATTGTTTTCTTTTTTTAACACTTTTTTGCCAATTTCTTACAATTTTTTAGGGTTTTTTTTCCTTTTCTAACCCCTTTTTGCCCATCTCTAAGTCTTCTGAAGCCTTTTTGGATTTCCTTTTCTAAACCATTTTTGTCCATTTCTCCACGCTTTTAAGCCATGTTTGGCTATTTCTAAGCAATTTTTGCCTTTTCAATCCCGTTTGAAACTCATTTAAAGCCATTTTTGGCCATTTCTATCGTATCTTTGGCAAGTCTCAAAGGGTTTTAAGCCAGTTTTTTCCTTTTCTTACTAGTTTTTGCCCCATTTTTTCCTGTTTTCAGTCATTTTTGGCCATTTCTAACCCATTTTGGTGAATTTCTAACCCGTTTTAAGCCATTTTCCCCTTTCTAACTCATTTTTTGTCAAATTCCAGGGCTTTTGAAGCCATTTTTTTCCTTTTCTAACCCATTCTGTCAATTTCTAACAATTTTTTAGCAGTTTTTCCCCTCTTCTAACCCATTTTTGCCCATTTCTAAGCCATTTGGAGTTGTCAATTTCTAACAAATTTTTTAGCAGTTTTTTCCTTTTCTAACCCATTTTTCTCAATTTCTAACCCTTTTAAAGCTATTTTTTCCTTTTCTAAGCTGTTTTTGTCAAATTCCAACCCTTTTGAAGCCATTTTTTTCC